>NW_026991932.1:0-66203 GCF_029215605.1 Mirounga angustirostris | reverse complement strand
TGTGGAGCACCCAGCATTCCAGTGCACACATGGAGCAGTGGCGTTAGCTTCAGGTCACAAGCGCTGGGGCAAGGGGTGCCTTCTGGCCCGGACTTCTGCTCCCTGGCTGTCACGGAAGGAGACCGCTCCCCGGACTCTCACCCACGGCAGCCTGGAAGCTGCTTCCTCCCTCCGAGAGGTGGATGGGAGCTAAAGCACGGCTCCTCTATCGTATGGGTTTTCGAGGAAGACTGCTAGCCATTAGACTCCCATGGAAAGTGGGCCCGCAGTGCTCGTTTCATGAAACACGTGAGGAGTCGTGTTCTGCCTCCTGCCGCCCAGGGCCCGAGTCTCACTTCGAAAAGGCTCTCGGCCTCACTTGCCGTGCTCTCCGCATTCCCACAGCAAACGGCTGCCCACCTCAGCAACGGCTATTGGAGCTGAAGCGCGGGTTCTCACCAGAGCTGTGGCTTCCAGTTAGGGGGCTGCCTTTAGGCCTGCACGCACACACGGGGCAACGGGAATGGCCTCGTCCACACGAGGTGAGTTGACAGCTGCCTTCGGCACCGGCCTGTCTCTCCCCCGATTCTCTGTATGGAGCCCGTCCCCAGGCTCTCTCTCACCCACGCTCCACCCTAAACCGCTTCCTCCCGCAGAGAGGTCGACGGTAGCTTAAAGCACGGTTTCTGCACACTGTTGTTTCTCCGAGTTGGAACGCCCGCCTTTAGGCTTCCATGCCCAAGTAGGGCCGCAGGGCTGGCTAGATCAACCACACGGCTAGTCGTGTTCTGCCTTCTGCCGGGGCCTGCGTCTCCCTCGCAAAAGGCTTTGGGCTCCCTTGCAGTGCTCTCCTGCACGCACACCACGCCATGCTTCTACCCTCGGGAGCTGCTGGTTTAGCTGAAGCACGGATTCTCTCCCGAGTTCTTCCTTCGAGTTAGGGGGTTGTCTTTGAGGCTCCACGCACCTCCACCGGGGGCATCGGTACTAGACCCGTAACCATGGTGTGAGTTGAGAGCTGCCTTCTGCACCGGCCTGTCTCTCCCACGATTTTACGTAATGGAGCCCGTCCCCAGGCTCTCACCCACAGTACACCCTAAACTGCTTCCTCTCACAGGGAGGACGAGGGTAGCTAAAGCACGGTTTCCCTACAGTGTTGCTTCTCCCGGTTGGAACGCGGGCTCTTCGACTTCCATGCGAGAGTGGGGCCGCAGCGCTAACTTCATGAAACAAGTGGGGAGTCGTGTTCTGCTCTCTCCCGGGGCCTGAGCCTCACCCGGAACCTGGGGGTGGGCTCACGTGCAGTGGGCTCACTCACGCGCACAGCAAAATGCGTCCACCCTCCGGCAGAGGGCTCTTTCAGCCGAAGCAGGGATGCTCTACGGAGTTGTTCCTTTGAGTTAGGTGGTTGGCTACTTAGGCCCGCAGGCACACCCGGGGCCAGGGTCCCAGCCTCATAAACAAGAGGTGTGTTGAGAGCCGCCTCACGCACCGGCCTGCTTCTCACTCCATTTCACGTGGGGGACCCTTTCCCGGCCTCTCCTACAAGAACACTGGAAAATTGCTCCAGCTTCAGGGACGGCGAAGTTCAGTAAAGCGCAGCTAAGTCGGTAGCATTGATTCTTGGCGTTGGTAGCCCGGTAGCTAGGCATCCAGGCACACGGGGTACAGCAGTGCCAATCTCCTAAACGGAGAGGGGAGTCGACAGCAGCCTTCCTTTACACTCCTGCTTCTCACTCAGAGTTACGTTTTCGTTCCCTTCCCCAAGCTTTCACCAAAACACACGACAGATGACGCTCACGCTCAAGAAGGGCGATCTTTGCTGAGGCAAGGGTTCTCTACAGCTTTGTCCCTTTGCGATGGGTGGGCGGCCGTTAGGACTCCACGCACGCACGGGAGAGCCGATCTAGGTTCCCGAAACAAGAGCTGAGTCGAGAGGTGCCTTCTGCCCATGCCTATTTCTCCCTCGGAATTCTGCTGGGACTCAGTCCCCAGGTTTGCCCTCCAGCAGAGTTGAAAATGCTGCCACCCTGTGCAGAGGCGAATGAGCTGCAGCTGGGAATCTTTACAGGCTTCTTTCTGCCAGATCCGTGTGGAGCACCCAGCATTCCAGTGCACACATGGAGCAGTGGCGTTAGCTTCAGGTCACAAGCGCTGGGGCAAGGGGTGCCTTCTGGCCCGGACTTCTGCTCCCTGGCTGTCACGGAAGGAGACCGCTCCCCGGACTCTCACCCACGGCAGCCTGGAAGCTGCTTCCTCCCTCCGAGAGGTGGATGGGAGCTAAAGCACGGCTCCTCTATCGTATGGGTTTTCGAGGAAGACTGCTAGCCATTAGACTCCCATGGAAAGTGGGCCCGCAGTGCTCGTTTCATGAAACACGTGAGGAGTCGTGTTCTGCCTCCTGCCGCCCAGGGCCCGAGTCTCACTTCGAAAAGGCTCTCGGCCTCACTTGCCGTGCTCTCCGCATTCCCACAGCAAACGGCTGCCCACCTCAGCAACGGCTATTGGAGCTGAAGCGCGGGTTCTCACCAGAGCTGTGGCTTCCAGTTAGGGGGCTGCCTTTAGGCCTGCACGCACACACGGGGCAACGGGAATGGCCTCGTCCACACGAGGTGAGTTGACAGCTGCCTTCGGCACCGGCCTCTCTCTCCCCCGATTCTCTGTATGGAGCCCGTCCCCAGGCTCTCTCTCACCCACGCTCCACCCTAAACCGCTTCCTCCCGCAGAGAGGTCGACGGTAGCTTAAAGCACGGTTTCTGCACACTGTTGTTTCTCCGAGTTGGAACGCCCGCCTTTAGGCTTCCATGCCCAAGTAGGGCCGCAGGGCTGGCTAGATCAACCACACGGCTAGTCGTGTTCTGCCTTCTGCCGGGGCCTGCGTCTCCCTCGCAAAAGGCTTTGGGCTCCCTTGCAGTGCTCTCCTGCACGCACACCACGCCATGCTTCTACCCTCGGGAGCTGCTGGTTTAGCTGAAGCACGGATTCTCTCCCGAGTTCTTCCTTCGAGTTAGGGGGTTGTCTTTGAGGCTCCACGCACCTCCACCGGGGGCATCGGTACTAGACCCGTAACCATGGTGTGAGTTGAGAGCTGCCTTCTGCACCGGCCTGTCTCTCCCACGATTTTACGTAATGGAGCCCGTCCCCAGGCTCTCACCCACAGTACACCCTAAACTGCTTCCTCTCACAGGGAGGACGAGGGTAGCTAAAGCACGGTTTCCCTACAGTGTTGCTTCTCCCGGTTGGAACGCGGGCTCTTCGACTTCCATGCGAGAGTGGGGCCGCAGCGCTAACTTCATGAAACAAGTGGGGAGTCGTGTTCTGCTCTCTCCCGGGGCCTGAGCCTCACCCGGAACCTGGGGGTGGGCTCACGTGCAGTGGGCTCACTCACGCGCACAGCAAAATGCGTCCACCCTCCGGCAGAGGGCTCTTTCAGCCGAAGCAGGGATGCTCTACGGAGTTGTTCCTTTGAGTTAGGTGGTTGGCTACTTAGGCCCGCAGGCACACCCGGGGCCAGGGTCCCAGCCTCATAAACAAGAGGTGTGTTGAGAGCCGCCTCGCGCACCGGCCTGCTTCTCACTCCATTTCACGTGGGGGACCCTTTCCCGGCCTCTCCTACAAGAACAATGGAAAATTGCTCCAGCTTCAGGGACGGCGAAGTTCACTAAAGCGCAGCTAAGTCGGTAGCATTCATTCTTGGCGTTGGTAGCCCGGTAGCTAGGCATCCAGGCACACGGGGTACAGCAGTGCCAATCTCCTAAACGGAGAGGGGAGCCGACAGCAGCCTTCCTTTACACTCCTGCTTCTCACTCAGAGTTACGTTTTCGTTCCCTTCCCCAAGCTTTCACCAAAACACACGACAGATGACGCTCACGCTCAAGAAGGGCGATCTTTGCTGAGGCAAGGGTTCTCTACAGCTTTGTCCCTTTGCGATGGGTGGACGGCCGTTAGGACTCCACGCACGCACGGGAGAGCCGATCTAGGTTCCCGAAACAAGAGCTGAGTCGAGAGGTGCCTTCTGCCCATGCCTATTTCTCCCTCGGAATTCTGCTGGGACACAGTCCCCAGGTTTGCCCTCCAGCAGAGTTGAAAATGCTGCCACCCTGTGCAGAGGCGAATGAGCTGCAGCTGGGAGTCTTTACAGGCTTCTTTCTGCCAGATCAGTGTGGAGCACCCAGCATTCCAGTGCACACATGGAGCAGTGGCGTTAGCTTCAGGTCACAAGCGCTGGGTCAAGGGGTGCCTTCTGGCCCGGACTTCTGCTCCCTGGCTGTCACGGAAGGAGACCGCTCCCCGGACTCTCACCCACGGTAGCCTGGAAGCTGCTTCCTCCCTCCGAGAGGTGGATGGGAGCTAAAGCACGGCTCCTCTATCGTATGGGTTTTCGAGGAAGACTGCTAGCCATTAGACTCCCATGGAAAGTGGGCCCGCAGTGCTCGTTTCATGAAACACGTGAGGAGTCGTGTTCTGCCTCCTGCCGCCCAGGGCCCGAGTCTCACTTCGAAAAGGCTCTCGGCCTCACTTGCCGTGCTCTCCGCATTCCCACAGCAAACGGCTGCCCACCTCAGCAACGGCTATTGGAGCTGAGGCGCGGGTTCTCACCAGAGCTGTGGCTCCCAGTTAGGGGGCTGCCTTTAGGCCTGCACGCACACACGGGGCAACGGGAATGGCCTCGTCCACACGAGGTGAGTTGACAGCCGCCTTCGGCACCGGCCTGTCTCTCCCCCGATTCTCTGTATGGAGCCCGTCCCCAGGCTCTCTCTCACCCACGCTCCACCCTAAACCGCTTCCTCCCGCAGAGAGGTCGACGGTAGCTTAAAGCACGGTTTCTGCACACTGTTGTTTCTCCGAGTTGGAACGCCCGCCTTTAGGCTTCCATGCCCAAGTAGGGCCGCAGGGCTGGCTAGATCAACCACACGGCTAGTCGTGTTCTGCCTTCTGCCGGGGCCTGCGCCTCCCTCGCAAAAGGCTTTGGGCTCCCTTGCAGTGCTCTCCTGCACGCACACCACGCCATGATTCTACCCTCGGGAGCTGCTGGTTTAGCTGAAGCACGGATTCTCTCCCGAGTTCTTCCTTCGAGTTAGGGGGTTGTCTTTGAGGCTCCACGCACCTCCACCGGGGGCATCGGTACTAGACCCGTAACCATGGTGTGAGTTGAGAGCTGCCTTCTGCACCGGCCTGTCTCTCCCACGCTTTTACGTAATGGAACCCGTCCCCAGGCTCTCACCCACAGTACACCCTAAACTGCTTCCTCTCACAGGGAGGACGAGGGTCGCTAAAGCACGGTTTCCCTACAGTGTTGCTTCTCCCGGTTGGAACGCGGGCTCTTCGACTTCCATGCGAGAGTGGGGCCGCAGCGCTAACTTCATGAAACAAGTGGGGAGTCGTGTTCTGCTCTCTCCCGGGGCCTGAGCCTCACCCGGAACCTGGGGGTGGGCTCACTTGCAGTGGGCTCACTCACGCGCACAGCAAAATGCGTCCACCCTCCGGCAGAGGGCTCTTTCAGCCGAAGCAGGGATGCTCTACGGAGTTGTTCCTTTGAGTTAGGTGGTTGGCTACTTAGGCCCGCAGGCACACCCGGGGCCAGGGTCCCAGCCTCATAAACAAGAGGTGTGTTGAGAGCCGCCTCGCGCACCGGCCTGCTTCTCACTCCATTTCACGTGGGGGACCCTTTCCCGGCCTCTCCTACAAGAACACTGGAAAATTGCTCCAGCTTCAGGGACGGCGAAGTTCACTAAAGCGCAGCTAAGTCGGTAGCATTCATTCTTGGCGTTGGTAGCCCGGTAGCTAGGCATCCAGGCACACGGGGTACAGCAGTGCCAATCTCCTAAACGGAGAGGGGAGCCGACAGCAGCCTTCCTTTACACTCCTGCTTCTCACTCAGAGTTACGTTTTCGTTCCCTTCCCCAAGCTTTCACCAAAACACACGACAGATGACGCTCACGCTCAAGAAGGGCGATCTTTGCTGAGGCAAGGGTTCTCTACAGCTTTGTCCCTTTGCGATGGGTGGACGGCCGTTAGGACTCCACGCACGCACGGGAGAGCCGATCTAGGTTCCCGAAACAAGAGCTGAGTCGAGAGGTGCCTTCTGCCCATGCCTATTTCTCCCTCGGAATTCTGCTGGGACTCAGTCCCCAGGCTTGCCCTCCAGCAGAGTTGAAAATGCTGCCACCCTGTGCAGAGGCGAATGAGCTGCAGCTGGGAATCTTTACAGGCTTCTTTCTGCCAGATCAGTGTGGAGCACCCAGCATTCCAGTGCACACATGGAGCAGTGGCGTTAGCTTCAGGTCACAAGCGCTGGGCCAAGGGGTGCCTTCTGGCCCGGACTTCTGCTCCCTGGCTGTCACGGAAGGAGACCGCTCCCCGGACTCTCACCCACGGCAGCCTGGAAGCTGCTTCCTCCCTCCGAGAGGTGGATGGGAGCTAAAGCACGGCTCCTCTATCGTATGGGTTTTCGAGGAAGACTGCTAGCCATTAGACTCCCATGGAAAGTGGGCCCGCAGTGCTCGTTTCATGAAACACGTGAGGAGTCGTGTTCTGCCTCCTGCCGCCCAGGGCCCGAGTCTCACTTCGAAAAGGCTCTCGGCCTCACTTGCCGTGCTCTCCGCATTCCCACAGCAAACGGCTGCCCACCTCAGCAACGGCTATTGGAGCTGAGGCGCGGGTTCTCACCAGAGCTGTGGCTCCCAGTTAGGGGGCTGCCTTTAAGCCTGCACGCACACACGGGGCAACGGGAATGGCCTCGTCCACACGAGGTGAGTTGACAGCTGCCTTCGGCACCGGCCTGTCTCTCCCCCGATTCTCTGTATGGAGCCCGTCCCCAGGCTCTCTCTCACCCACGCTCCACCCTAAACCGCTTCCTCCCGCAGAGAGGTCGACGGTAGCTTAAAGCACGGTTTCTGCACACTGTTGTTTCTCCGAGTTGGAACGCCCGCCTTTAGGCTTCCATGCCCAAGTAGGGCCGCAGGGCTGGCTAGATCAACCACACGGCTAGTCGTGTTCTGCCTTCTGCCGGGGCCTGCGTCTCCCTCGCAAAAGGCTTTGGGCTCCCTTGCAGTGCTCTCCTGCACGCACACCACGCCATGCTTCTACCCTCGGGAGCTGCTGGTTTAGCTGAAGCACGGATTCTCTCCCGAGTTCTTCCTTCGAGTTAGGGGGTTGTCTTTGAGGCTCCACGCACCTCCACCGGGGGCATCGGTACTAGACCCGTAACCATGGTGTGAGTTGAGAGCTGCCTTCTGCACCGGCCTGTCTCTCCCACGCTTTTACGTAATGGAACCCGTCCCCAGGCTCTCACCCACAGTACACCCTAAACTGCTTCCTCTCACAGGGAGGACGAGGGTCGCTAAAGCACGGTTTCCCTACAGTGTTGCTTCTCCCGGTTGGAACGCGGGCTCTTCGACTTCCATGCGAGAGTGGGGCCGCAGCGCTAACTTCATGAAACAAGTGGGGAGTCGTGTTCTGCTCTCTCCCGGGGCCTGAGCCTCACCCGGAACCTGGGGGTGGGCTCACTTGCAGTGGGCTCACTCACGCGCACAGCAAAATGCGTCCACCCTCCGGCAGAGGGCTCTTTCAGCCGAAGCAGGGATGCTCTACGGAGTTGTTCCTTTGAGTTAGGTGGTTGGCTACTTAGGCCCGCAGGCACACCCGGGGCCAGGGTCCCAGCCTCATAAACAAGAGGTGTGTTGAGAGCCGCCTCGCGCACCGGCCTGCTTCTCACTCCATTTCACGTGGGGGACCCTTTCCCGGCCTCTCCTACAAGAACACTGGAAAATTGCTCCAGCTTCAGGGACGGCGAAGTTCACTAAAGCGCAGCTAAGTCGGTCGCATTGATTCTTGGCGTTGGTAGCCCGGTAGCTAGGCATCCAGGCACACGGGGTACAGCAGTGCCAATCTCCTAAACGGAGAGGGGAGCCGACAGCAGCCTTCCTTTACACTCCTGCTTCTCACTCAGAGTTACGTTTTCGTTCCCTTCCCCAAGCTTTCACCAAAACACACGACAGATGACGCTCACGCTCAAGAAGGGCGATCTTTGCTGAGGCAAGGGTTCTCTACAGCTTTGTCCCTTTGCGATGGGTGGACGGCCGTTAGGACTCCACGCACGCACGGGAGAGCCGATCTAGGTTCCCGAAACAAGAGCTGAGTCGAGAGGTGCCTTCTGCCCATGCCTATTTCTCCCTCGGAATTCTGCTGGGACTCAGTCCCCAGGCTTGCCCTCCAGCAGAGTTGAAAATGCTGCCACCCTGTGCAGAGGCGAATGAGCTGCAGCTGGGAATCTTTACAGGCTTCTTTCTGCCAGATCAGTGTGGAGCACCCAGCATTCCAGTGCACACATGGAGCAGTGGCGTTAGCTTCAGGTCACAAGCGCTGGGCCAAGGGGTGCCTTCTGGCCCGGACTTCTGCTCCCTGGCTGTCACGGAAGGAGACCGCTCCCCGGACTCTCACCCACGGCAGCCTGGAAGCTGCTTCCTCCCTCCGAGAGGTGGATGGGAGCTAAAGCACGGCTCCTCTATCGTATGGGTTTTCGAGGAAGACTGCTAGCCATTAGACTCCCATGGAAAGTGGGCCCGCAGTGCTCGTTTCATGAAACACGTGAGGAGTCGTGTTCTGCCTCCTGCCGCCCAGGGCCCGAGTCTCACTTCGAAAAGGCTCTCGGCCTCACTTGCCGTGCTCTCCGCATTCCCACAGCAAACGGCTGCCCACCTCAGCAACGGCTATTGGAGCTGAGGCGCGGGTTCTCACCAGAGCTGTGGCTCCCAGTTAGGGGGCTGCCTTTAGGCCTGCACGCACACACGGGGCAACGGGAATGGCCTCGTCCACACGAGGTGAGTTGACAGCTGCCTTCGGCACCGGCCTGTCTCTCCCCCGATTCTCTGTATGGAGCCCGTCCCCAGGCTCTCTCTCACCCACGCTCCACCCTAAACCGCTTCCTCCCGCAGAGAGGTCGACGGTAGCTTAAAGCACGGTTTCTGCACACTGTTGTTTCTCCGAGTTGGAACGCCCGCCTTTAGGCTTCCATGCCCAAGTAGGGCCGCAGGGCTGGCTAGATCAACCACACGGCTAGTCGTGTTCTGCCTTCTGCCGGGGCCTGCGTCTCCCTCGCAAAAGGCTTTGGGCTCCCTTGCAGTGCTCTCCTGCACGCACACCACGCCATGCTTCTACCCTCGGGAGCTGCTGGTTTAGCTGAAGCACGGATTCTCTCCCGAGTTCTTCCTTCGAGTTAGGGGGTTGTCTTTGAGGCTCCACGCACCTCCACCGGGGGCATCGGTACTAGACCCGTAACCATGGTGTGAGTTGAGAGCTGCCTTCTGCACCGGCCTGTCTCTCCCACGCTTTTACGTAATGGAACCCGTCCCCAGGCTCTCACCCACAGTACACCCTAAACTGCTTCCTCTCACAGGGAGGACGAGGGTCGCTAAAGCACGGTTTCCCTACAGTGTTGCTTCTCCCGGTTGGAACGCGGGCTCTTCGACTTCCATGCGAGAGTGGGGCCGCAGCGCTAACTTCATGAAACAAGTGGGGAGTCGTGTTCTGCTCTCTCCCGGGGCCTGAGCCTCACCCGGAACCTGGGGGTGGGCTCACTTGCAGTGGGCTCACTCACGCGCACAGCAAAATGCGTCCACCCTCCGGCAGAGGGCTCTTTCAGCCGAAGCAGGGATGCTCTACGGAGTTGTTCCTTTGAGTTAGGTGGTTGGCTACTTAGGCCCGCAGGCACACCCGGGGCCAGGGTCCCAGCCTCATAAACAAGAGGTGTGTTGAGAGCCGCCTCGCGCACCGGCCTGCTTCTCACTCCATTTCACGTGGGGGACCCTTTCCCGGCCTCTCCTACAAGAACACTGGAAAATTGCTCCAGCTTCAGGGACGGCGAAGTTCACTAAAGCGCAGCTAAGTCGGTCGCATTGATTCTTGGCGTTGGTAGCCCGGTAGCTAGGCATCCAGGCACACGGGGTACAGCAGTGCCAATCTCCTAAACGGAGAGGGGAGCCGACAGCAGCCTTCCTTTACACTCCTGCTTCTCACTCAGAGTTACGTTTTCGTTCCCTTCCCCAAGCTTTCACCAAAACACACGACAGATGACGCTCACGCTCAAGAAGGGCGATCTTTGCTGAGGCAAGGGTTCTCTACAGCTTTGTCCCTTTGCGATGGGTGGACGGCCGTTAGGACCCCACGCACGCACGGGAGAGCCGATCTAGGTTCCCGAAACAAGAGCTGAGTCGAGAGGTGCCTTCTGCCCATGCCTATTTCTCCCTCGGAATTCTGCTGGGACTCAGTCCCCAGGCTTGCCCTCCAGCAGAGTTGAAAATGCTGCCACCCTGTGCAGAGGCGAATGAGCTGCAGCTGGGAATCTTTACAGGCTTCTTTCTGCCAGATCAGTGTGGAGCACCCAGCATTCCAGTGCACACATGGAGCAGTGGCGTTAGCTTCAGGTCACAAGCGCTGGGCCAAGGGGTGCCTTCTGGCCCGGACTTCTGCTCCCTGGCTGTCACGGAAGGAGACCGCTCCCCGGACTCTCACCCACGGCAGCCTGGAAGCTGCTTCCTCCCTCCGAGAGGTGGATGGGAGCTAAAGCACGGCTCCTCTATCGTATGGGTTTTCGAGGAAGACTGCTAGCCATTAGACTCCCATGGAAAGTGGGCCCGCAGTGCTCGTTTCATGAAACACGTGAGGAGTCGTGTTCTGCCTCCTGCCGCCCAGGGCCCGAGTCTCACTTCGAAAAGGCTCTCGGCCTCACTTGCCGTGCTCTCCGCATTCCCACAGCAAACGGCTGCCCACCTCAGCAACGGCTATTGGAGCTGAGGCGCGGGTTCTCACCAGAGCTGTGGCTCCCAGTTAGGGGGCTGCCTTTAGGCCTGCACGCACACACGGGGCAACGGGAATGGCCTCGTCCACACGAGGTGAGTTGACAGCTGCCTTCGGCACCGGCCTGTCTCTCCCCCGATTCTCTGTATGGAGCCCGTCCCCAGGCTCTCTCTCACCCACGCTCCACCCTAAACCGCTTCCTCCCGCAGAGAGGTCGACGGTAGCTTAAAGCACGGTTTCTGCACACTGTTGTTTCTCCGAGTTGGAACGCCCGCCTTTAGGCTTCCATGCCCAAGTAGGGCCGCAGGGCTGGCTAGATCAACCACACGGCTAGTCGTGTTCTGCCTTCTGCCGGGGCCTGCGTCTCCCTCGCAAAAGGCTTTGGGCTCCCTTGCAGTGCTCTCCTGCACGCACACCACGCCATGCTTCTACCCTCGGGAGCTGCTGGTTTAGCTGAAGCACGGATTCTCTCCCGAGTTCTTCCTTCGAGTTAGGGGGTTGTCTTTGAGGCTCCACGCACCTCCACCGGGGGCATCGGTACTAGACCCGTAACCATGGTGTGAGTTGAGAGCTGCCTTCTGCACCGGCCTGTCTCTCCCACGCTTTTACGTAATGGAACCCGTCCCCAGGCTCTCACCCACAGTACACCCTAAACTGCTTCCTCTCACAGGGAGGACGAGGGTCGCTAAAGCACGGTTTCCCTACAGTGTTGCTTCTCCCGGTTGGAACGCGGGCTCTTCGACTTCCATGCGAGAGTGGGGCCGCAGCGCTAACTTCATGAAACAAGTGGGGAGTCGTGTTCTGCTCTCTCCCGGGGCCTGAGCCTCACCCGGAACCTGGGGGTGGGCTCACTTGCAGTGGGCTCACTCACGCGCACAGCAAAATGCGTCCACCCTCCGGCAGAGGGCTCTTTCAGCCGAAGCAGGGATGCTCTACGGAGTTGTTCCTTTGAGTTAGGTGGTTGGCTACTTAGGCCCGCAGGCACACCCGGGGCCAGGGTCCCAGCCTCATAAACAAGAGGTGTGTTGAGAGCCGCCTCGCGCACCGGCCTGCTTCTCACTCCATTTCACGTGGGGGACCCTTTCCCGGCCTCTCCTACAAGAACACTGGAAAATTGCTCCAGCTTCAGGGACGGCGAAGTTCACTAAAGCGCAGCTAAGTCGGTCGCATTCATTCTTGGCGTTGGTAGCCCGGTAGCTAGGCATCCAGGCACACGGGGTACAGCAGTGCCAATCTCCTAAACGGAGAGGGGAGCCGACAGCAGCCTTCCTTTACACTCCTGCTTCTCACTCAGAGTTACGTTTTCGTTCCCTTCCCCAAGCTTTCACCAAAACACACGACAGATGACGCTCACGCTCAAGAAGGGCGATCTTTGCTGAGGCAAGGGTTCTCTACAGCTTTGTCCCTTTGCGATGGGTGGACGGCCGTTAGGACTCCACGCACGCACGGGAGAGCCGATCTAGGTTCCCGAAACAAGAGCTGAGTCGAGAGGTGCCTTCTGCCCATGCCTATTTCTCCCTCGGAATTCTGCTGGGACTCAGTCCCCAGGCTTGCCCTCCAGCAGAGTTGAAAATGCTGCCACCCTGTGCAGAGGCGAATGAGCTGCAGCTGGGAATCTTTACAGGCTTCTTTCTGCCAGATCAGTGTGGAGCACCCAGCATTCCAGTGCACACATGGAGCAGTGGCGTTAGCTTCAGGTCACAAGCGCTGGGCCAAGGGGTGCCTTCTGGCCCGGACTTCTGCTCCCTGGCTGTCACGGAAGGAGACTGCTCCCCGGACTCTCACCCACGGCAGCCTGGAAGCTGCTTCCTCCCTCCGAGAGGTGGATGGGAGCTAAAGCACGGCTCCTCTATCGTATGGGTTTTCGAGGAAGACTGCTAGCCATTAGACTCCCATGGAAAGTGGGCCCGCAGTGCTCGTTTCATGAAACACGTGAGGAGTCGTGTTCTGCCTCCTGCCGCCCAGGGCCCGAGTCTCACTTCGAAAAGGCTCTCGGCCTCACTTGCCGTGCTCTCCGCATTCCCACAGCAAACGGCTGCCCACCTCAGCAACGGCTATTGGAGCTGAGGCGCGGGTTCTCACCAGAGCTGTGGCTCCCAGTTAGGGGGCTGCCTTTAGGCCTGCACGCACACACGGGGCAACGGGAATGGCCTCGTCCACACGAGGTGAGTTGACAGCTGCCTTCGGCACCGGCCTGTCTCTCCCCCGATTCTCTGTATGGAGCCCGTCCCCAGGCTCTCTCTCACCCACGCTCCACCCTAAACCGCTTCCTCCCGCAGAGAGGTCGACGGTAGCTTAAAGCACGGTTTCTGCACACTGTTGTTTCTCCGAGTTGGAACGCCCGCCTTTAGGCTTCCATGCCCAAGTAGGGCCGCAGGGCTGGCTAGATCAACCACACGGCTAGTCGTGTTCTGCCTTCTGCCGGGGCCTGCGTCTCCCTCGCAAAAGGCTTTGGGCTCCCTTGCAGTGCTCTCCTGCACGCACACCACGCCATGCTTCTACCCTCGGGAGCTGCTGGTTTAGCTGAAGCACGGATTCTCTCCCGAGTTCTTCCTTCGAGTTAGGGGGTTGTCTTTGAGGCTCCACGCACCTCCACCGGGGGCATCGGTACTAGACCCGTAACCATGGTGTGAGTTGAGAGCTGCCTTCTGCACCGGCCTGTCTCTCCCACGCTTTTACGTAATGGAACCCGTCCCCAGGCTCTCACCCACAGTACACCCTAAACTGCTTCCTCTCACAGGGAGGACGAGGGTCGCTAAAGCACGGTTTCCCTACAGTGTTGCTTCTCCCGGTTGGAACGCGGGCTCTTCGACTTCCATGCGAGAGTGGGGCCGCAGCGCTAACTTCATGAAACAAGTGGGGAGTCGTGTTCTGCTCTCTCCCGGGGCCTGAGCCTCACCCGGAACCTGGGGGTGGGCTCACTTGCAGTGGGCTCACTCACGCGCACAGCAAAATGCGTCCACCCTCCGGCAGAGGGCTCTTTCAGCCGAAGCAGGGATGCTCTACGGAGTTGTTCCTTTGAGTTAGGTGGTTGGCTACTTAGGCCCGCAGGCACACCCGGGGCCAGGGTCCCAGCCTCATAAACAAGAGGTGTGTTGAGAGCCGCCTCGCGCACCGGCCTGCTTCTCACTCCATTTCACGTGGGGGACCCTTTCCCGGCCTCTCCTACAAGAACACTGGAAAATTGCTCCAGCTTCAGGGACGGCGAAGTTCACTAAAGCGCAGCTAAGTCGGTCGCATTGATTCTTGGCGTTGGTAGCCCGGTAGCTAGGCATCCAGGCACACGGGGTACAGCAGTGCCAATCTCCTAAACGGAGAGGGGAGCCGACAGCAGCCTTCCTTTACACTCCTGCTTCTCACTCAGAGTTACGTTTTCGTTCCCTTCCCCAAGCTTTCACCAAAACACACGACAGATGACGCTCACGCTCAAGAAGGGCGATCTTTGCTGAGGCAAGGGTTCTCTACAGCTTTGTCCCTTTGCGATGGGTGGACGGCCGTTAGGACTCCACGCACGCACGGGAGAGCCGATCTAGGTTCCCGAAACAAGAGCTGAGTCGAGAGGTGCCTTCTGCCCATGCCTATTTCTCCCTCGGAATTCTGCTGGGACTCAGTCCCCAGGCTTGCCCTCCAGCAGAGTTGAAAATGCTGCCACCCTGTGCAGAGGCGAATGAGCTGCAGCTGGGAATCTTTACAGGCTTCTTTCTGCCAGATCAGTGTGGAGCACCCAGCATTCCAGTGCACACATGGAGCAGTGGCGTTAGCTTCAGGTCACAAGCGCTGGGCCAAGGGGTGCCTTCTGGCCCGGACTTCTGCTCCCTGGCTGTCACGGAAGGAGACCGCTCCCCGGACTCTCACCCACGGCAGCCTGGAAGCTGCTTCCTCCCTCCGAGAGGTGGATGGGAGCTAAAGCACGGCTCCTCTATCGTATGGGTTTTCGAGGAAGACTGCTAGCCATTAGACTCCCATGGAAAGTGGGCCCGCAGTGCTCGTTTCATGAAACACGTGAGGAGTCGTGTTCTGCCTCCTGCCGCCCAGGGCCCGAGTCTCACTTCGAAAAGGCTCTCGGCCTCACTTGCCGTGCTCTCCGCATTCCCACAGCAAACGGCTGCCCACCTCAGCAACGGCTATTGGAGCTGAGGCGCGGGTTCTCACCAGAGCTGTGGCTCCCAGTTAGGGGGCTGCCTTTAGGCCTGCACGCACACACGGGGCAACGGGAATGGCCTCGTCCACACGAGGTGAGTTGACAGCTGCCTTCGGCACCGGCCTGTCTCTCCCCCGATTCTCTGTATGGAGCCCGTCCCCAGGCTCTCTCTCACCCACGCTCCACCCTAAACCGCTTCCTCCCGCAGAGAGGTCGACGGTAGCTTAAAGCACGGTTTCTGCACACTGTTGTTTCTCCGAGTTGGAACGCCCGCCTTTAGGCTTCCATGCCCAAGTAGGGCCGCAGGGCTGGCTAGATCAACCACACGGCTAGTCGTGTTCTGCCTTCTGCCGGGGCCTGCGTCTCCCTCGCAAAAGGCTTTGGGCTCCCTTGCAGTGCTCTCCTGCACGCACACCACGCCATGCTTCTACCCTCGGGAGCTGCTGGTTTAGCTGAAGCACGGATTCTCTCCCGAGTTCTTCCTTCGAGTTAGGGGGTTGTCTTTGAGGCTCCACGCACCTCCACCGGGGGCATCGGTACTAGACCCGTAACCATGGTGTGAGTTGAGAGCTGCCTTCTGCACCGGCCTGTCTCTCCCACGCTTTTACGTAATGGAACCCGTCCCCAGGCTCTCACCCACAGTACACCCTAAACTGCTTCCTCTCACAGGGAGGACGAGGGTCGCTAAAGCACGGTTTCCCTACAGTGTTGCTTCTCCCGGTTGGAACGCGGGCTCTTCGACTTCCATGCGAGAGTGGGGCCGCAGCGCTAACTTCATGAAACAAGTGGGGAGTCGTGTTCTGCTCTCTCCCGGGGCCTGAGCCTCACCCGGAACCTGGGGGTGGGCTCACTTGCAGTGGGCTCACTCACGCGCACAGCAAAATGCGTCCACCCTCCGGCAGAGGGCTCTTTCAGCCGAAGCAGGGATGCTCTACGGAGTTGTTCCTTTGAGTTAGGTGGTTGGCTACTTAGGCCCGCAGGCACACCCGGGGCCAGGGTCCCAGCCTCATAAACAAGAGGTGTGTTGAGAGCCGCCTCGCGCACCGGCCTGCTTCTCACTCCATTTCACGTGGGGGACCCTTTCCCGGCCTCTCCTACAAGAACACTGGAAAATTGCTCCAGCTTCAGGGACGGCGAAGTTCACTAAAGCGCAGCTAAGTCGGTCGCATTGATTCTTGGCGTTGGTAGCCCGGTAGCTAGGCATCCAGGCACACGGGGTACAGCAGTGCCAATCTCCTAAACGGAGAGGGGAGCCGACAGCAGCCTTCCTTTACACTCCTGCTTCTCACTCAGAGTTACGTTTTCGTTCCCTTCCCCAAGCTTTCACCAAAACACACGACAGATGACGCTCACGCTCAAGAAGGGCGATCTTTGCTGAGGCAAGGGTTCTCTACAGCTTTGTCCCTTTGCGATGGGTGGACGGCCGTTAGGACCCCACGCACGCACGGGAGAGCCGATCTAGGTTCCCGAAACAAGAGCTGAGTCGAGAGGTGCCTTCTGCCCATGCCTATTTCTCCCTCGGAATTCTGCTGGGACTCAGTCCCCAGGCTTGCCCTCCAGCAGAGTTGAAAATGCTGCCACCCTGTGCAGAGGCGAATGAGCTGCAGCTGGGAATCTTTACAGGCTTCTTTCTGCCAGATCAGTGTGGAGCACCCAGCATTCCAGTGCACACATGGAGCAGTGGCGTTAGCTTCAGGTCACAAGCGCTGGGCCAAGGGGTGCCTTCTGGCCCGGACTTCTGCTCCCTGGCTGTCACGGAAGGAGACCGCTCCCCGGACTCTCACCCACGGCAGCCTGGAAGCTGCTTCCTCCCTCCGAGAGGTGGATGGGAGCTAAAGCACGGCTCCTCTATCGTATGGGTTTTCGAGGAAGACTGCTAGCCATTAGACTCCCATGGAAAGTGGGCCCGCAGTGCTCGTTTCATGAAACACGTGAGGAGTCGTGTTCTGCCTCCTGCCGCCCAGGGCCCGAGTCTCACTTCGAAAAGGCTCTCGGCCTCACTTGCCGTGCTCTCCGCATTCCCACAGCAAACGGCTGCCCACCTCAGCAACGGCTATTGGAGCTGAGGCGCGGGTTCTCACCAGAGCTGTGGCTCCCAGTTAGGGGGCTGCCTTTAGGCCTGCACGCACACACGGGGCAACGGGAATGGCCTCGTCCACACGAGGTGAGTTGACAGCTGCCTTCGGCACCGGCCTGTCTCTCCCCCGATTCTCTGTATGGAGCCCGTCCCCAGGCTCTCTCTCACCCACGCTCCACCCTAAACCGCTTCCTCCCGCAGAGAGGTCGACGGTAGCTTAAAGCACGGTTTCTGCACACTGTTGTTTCTCCGAGTTGGAACGCCCGCCTTTAGGCTTCCATGCCCAAGTAGGGCCGCAGGGCTGGCTAGATCAACCACACGGCTAGTCGTGTTCTGCCTTCTGCCGGGGCCTGCGTCTCCCTCGCAAAAGGCTTTGGGCTCCCTTGCAGTGCTCTCCTGCACGCACACCACGCCATGCTTCTACCCTCGGGAGCTGCTGGTTTAGCTGAAGCACGGATTCTCTCCCGAGTTCTTCCTTCGAGTTAGGGGGTTGTCTTTGAGGCTCCACGCACCTCCACCGGGGGCATCGGTACTAGACCCGTAACCATGGTGTGAGTTGAGAGCTGCCTTCTGCACCGGCCTGTCTCTCCCACGCTTTTACGTAATGGAACCCGTCCCCAGGCTCTCACCCACAGTACACCCTAAACTGCTTCCTCTCACAGGGAGGACGAGGGTCGCTAAAGCACGGTTTCCCTACAGTGTTGCTTCTCCCGGTTGGAACGCGGGCTCTTCGACTTCCATGCGAGAGTGGGGCCGCAGCGCTAACTTCATGAAACAAGTGGGGAGTCGTGTTCTGCTCTCTCCCGGGGCCTGAGCCTCACCCGGAACCTGGGGGTGGGCTCACTTGCAGTGGGCTCACTCACGCGCACAGCAAAATGCGTCCACCCTCCGGCAGAGGGCTCTTTCAGCCGAAGCAGGGATGCTCTACGGAGTTGTTCCTTTGAGTTAGGTGGTTGGCTACTTAGGCCCGCAGGCACACCCGGGGCCAGGGTCCCAGCCTCATAAACAAGAGGTGTGTTGAGAGCCGCCTCGCGCACCGGCCTGCTTCTCACTCCATTTCACGTGGGGGACCCTTTCCCGGCCTCTCCTACAAGAACACTGGAAAATTGCTCCAGCTTCAGGGACGGCGAAGTTCACTAAAGCGCAGCTAAGTCGGTCGCATTCATTCTTGGCGTTGGTAGCCCGGTAGCTAGGCATCCAGGCACACGGGGTACAGCAGTGCCAATCTCCTAAACGGAGAGGGGAGCCGACAGCAGCCTTCCTTTACACTCCTGCTTCTCACTCAGAGTTACGTTTTCGTTCCCTTCCCCAAGCTTTCACCAAAACACACGACAGATGACGCTCACGCTCAAGAAGGGCGATCTTTGCTGAGGCAAGGGTTCTCTACAGCTTTGTCCCTTTGCGATGGGTGGACGGCCGTTAGGACTCCACGCACGCACGGGAGAGCCGATCTAGGTTCCCGAAACAAGAGCTGAGTCGAGAGGTGCCTTCTGCCCATGCCTATTTCTCCCTCGGAATTCTGCTGGGACTCAGTCCCCAGGCTTGCCCTCCAGCAGAGTTGAAAATGCTGCCACCCTGTGCAGAGGCGAATGAGCTGCAGCTGGGAATCTTTACAGGCTTCTTTCTGCCAGATCAGTGTGGAGCACCCAGCATTCCAGTGCACACATGGAGCAGTGGCGTTAGCTTCAGGTCACAAGCGCTGGGCCAAGGGGTGCCTTCTGGCCCGGACTTCTGCTCCCTGGCTGTCACGGAAGGAGACCGCTCCCCGGACTCTCACCCACGGCAGCCTGGAAGCTGCTTCCTCCCTCCGAGAGGTGGATGGGAGCTAAAGCACGGCTCCTCTATCGTATGGGTTTTCGAGGAAGACTGCTAGCCATTAGACTCCCATGGAAAGTGGGCCCGCAGTGCTCGTTTCATGAAACACGTGAGGAGTCGTGTTCTGCCTCCTGCCGCCCAGGGCCCGAGTCTCACTTCGAAAAGGCTCTCGGCCTCACTTGCCGTGCTCTCCGCATTCCCACAGCAAACGGCTGCCCACCTCAGCAACGGCTATTGGAGCTGAGGCGCGGGTTCTCACCAGAGCTGTGGCTCCCAGTTAGGGGGCTGCCTTTAGGCCTGCACGCACACACGGGGCAACGGGAATGGCCTCGTCCACACGAGGTGAGTTGACAGCCGCCTTCGGCACCGGCCTGTCTCTCCCCCGATTCTCTGTATGGAGCCCGTCCCCAGGCTCTCTCTCACCCACGCTCCACCCTAAACCGCTTCCTCCCGCAGAGAGGTCGACGGTAGCTTAAAGCACGGTTTCTGCACACTGTTGTTTCTCCGAGTTGGAACGCCCGCCTTTAGGCTTCCATGCCCAAGTAGGGCCGCAGGGCTGGCTAGATCAACCACACGGCTAGTCGTGTTCTGCCTTCTGCCGGGGCCTGCGTCTCCCTCGCAAAAGGCTTTGGGCTCCCTTGCAGTGCTCTCCTGCACGCACACCACGCCATGCTTCTACCCTCGGGAGCTGCTGGTTTAGCTGAAGCACGGATTCTCTCCCGAGTTCTTCCTTCGAGTTAGGGGGTTGTCTTTGAGGCTCCACGCACCTCCACCGGGGGCATCGGTACTAGACCCGTAACCATGGTGTGAGTTGAGAGCTGCCTTCTGCACCGGCCTGTCTCTCCCACGCTTTTACGTAATGGAACCCGTCCCCAGGCTCTCACCCACAGTACACCCTAAACTGCTTCCTCTCACAGGGAGGACGAGGGTCGCTAAAGCACGGTTTCCCTACAGTGTTGCTTCTCCCGGTTGGAACGCGGGCTCTTCGACTTCCATGCGAGAGTGGGGCCGCAGCGCTAACTTCATGAAACAAGTGGGGAGTCGTGTTCTGCTCTCTCCCGGGGCCTGAGCCTCACCCGGAACCTGGGGGTGGGCTCACTTGCAGTGGGCTCACTCACGCGCACAGCAAAATGCGTCCACCCTCCGGCAGAGGGCTCTTTCAGCCGAAGCAGGGATGCTCTACGGAGTTGTTCCTTTGAGTTAGGTGGTTGGCTACTTAGGCCCGCAGGCACACCCGGGGCCAGGGTCCCAGCCTCATAAACAAGAGGTGTGTTGAGAGCCGCCTCGCGCACCGGCCTGCTTCTCACTCCATTTCACGTGGGGGACCCTTTCCCGGCCTCTCCTACAAGAACACTGGAAAATTGCTCCAGCTTCAGGGACGGCGAAGTTCACTAAAGCGCAGCTAAGTCGGTCGCATTCATTCTTGGCGTTGGTAGCCCGGTAGCTAGGCATCCAGGCACACGGGGTACAGCAGTGCCAATCTCCTAAACGGAGAGGGGAGCCGACAGCAGCCTTCCTTTACACTCCTGCTTCTCACTCAGAGTTACGTTTTCGTTCCCTTCCCCAAGCTTTCACCAAAACACACGACAGATGACGCTCACGCTCAAGAAGGGCGATCTTTGCTGAGGCAAGGGTTCTCTACAGCTTTGTCCCTTTGCGATGGGTGGACGGCCGTTAGGACTCCACGCACGCACGGGAGAGCCGATCTAGGTTCCCGAAACAAGAGCTGAGTCGAGAGGTGCCTTCTGCCCATGCCTATTTCTCCCTCGGAATTCTGCTGGGACTCAGTCCCCAGGCTTGCCCTCCAGCAGAGTTGAAAATGCTGCCACCCTGTGCAGAGGCGAATGAGCTGCAGCTGGGAATCTTTACAGGCTTCTTTCTGCCAGATCAGTGTGGAGCACCCAGCATTCCAGTGCACACATGGAGCAGTGGCGTTAGCTTCAGGTCACAAGCGCTGGGCCAAGGGGTGCCTTCTGGCCCGGACTTCTGCTCCCTGGCTGTCACGGAAGGAGACTGCTCCCCGGACTCTCACCCACGGCAGCCTGGAAGCTGCTTCCTCCCTCCGAGAGGTGGATGGGAGCTAAAGCACGGCTCCTCTATCGTATGGGTTTTCGAGGAAGACTGCTAGCCATTAGACTCCCATGGAAAGTGGGCCCGCAGTGCTCGTTTCATGAAACACGTGAGGAGTCGTGTTCTGCCTCCTGCCGCCCAGGGCCCGAGTCTCACTTCGAAAAGGCTCTCGGCCTCACTTGCCGTGCTCTCCGCATTCCCACAGCAAACGGCTGCCCACCTCAGCAACGGCTATTGGAGCTGAGGCGCGGGTTCTCACCAGAGCTGTGGCTCCCAGTTAGGGGGCTGCCTTTAGGCCTGCACGCACACACGGGGCAACGGGAATGGCCTCGTCCACACGAGGTGAGTTGACAGCTGCCTTCGGCACCGGCCTGTCTCTCCCCCGATTCTCTGTATGGAGCCCGTCCCCAGGCTCTCTCTCACCCACGCTCCACCCTAAACCGCTTCCTCCCGCAGAGAGGTCGACGGTAGCTTAAAGCACGGTTTCTGCACACTGTTGTTTCTCCGAGTTGGAACGCCCGCCTTTAGGCTTCCATGCCCAAGTAGGGCCGCAGGGCTGGCTAGATCAACCACACGGCTAGTCGTGTTCTGCCTTCTGCCGGGGCCTGCGTCTCCCTCGCAAAAGGCTTTGGGCTCCCTTGCAGTGCTCTCCTGCACGCACACCACGCCATGCTTCTACCCTCGGGAGCTGCTGGTTTAGCTGAAGCACGGATTCTCTCCCGAGTTCTTCCTTCGAGTTAGGGGGTTGTCTTTGAGGCTCCACGCACCTCCACCGGGGGCATCGGTACTAGACCCGTAACCATGGTGTGAGTTGAGAGCTGCCTTCTGCACCGGCCTGTCTCTCCCACGCTTTTACGTAATGGAACCCGTCCCCAGGCTCTCACCCACAGTACACCCTAAACTGCTTCCTCTCACAGGGAGGACGAGGGTCGCTAAAGCACGGTTTCCCTACAGTGTTGCTTCTCCCGGTTGGAACGCGGGCTCTTCGACTTCCATGCGAGAGTGGGGCCGCAGCGCTAACTTCATGAAACAAGTGGGGAGTCGTGTTCTGCTCTCTCCCGGGGCCTGAGCCTCACCCGGAACCTGGGGGTGGGCTCACTTGCAGTGGGCTCACTCACGCGCACAGCAAAATGCGTCCACCCTCCGGCAGAGGGCTCTTTCAGCCGAAGCAGGGATGCTCTACGGAGTTGTTCCTTTGAGTTAGGTGGTTGGCTACTTAGGCCCGCAGGCACACCCGGGGCCAGGGTCCCAGCCTCATAAACAAGAGGTGTGTTGAGAGCCGCCTCGCGCACCGGCCTGCTTCTCACTCCATTTCACGTGGGGGACCCTTTCCCGGCCTCTCCTACAAGAACACTGGAAAATTGCTCCAGCTTCAGGGACGGCGAAGTTCACTAAAGCGCAGCTAAGTCGGTCGCATTGATTCTTGGCGTTGGTAGCCCGGTAGCTAGGCATCCAGGCACACGGGGTACAGCAGTGCCAATCTCCTAAACGGAGAGGGGAGCCGACAGCAGCCTTCCTTTACACTCCTGCTTCTCACTCAGAGTTACGTTTTCGTTCCCTTCCCCAAGCTTTCACCAAAACACACGACAGATGACGCTCACGCTCAAGAAGGGCGATCTTTGCTGAGGCAAGGGTTCTCTACAGCTTTGTCCCTTTGCGATGGGTGGACGGCCGTTAGGACTCCACGCACGCACGGGAGAGCCGATCTAGGTTCCCGAAACAAGAGCTGAGTCGAGAGGTGCCTTCTGCCCATGCCTATTTCTCCCTCGGAATTCTGCTGGGACTCAGTCCCCAGGCTTGCCCTCCAGCAGAGTTGAAAATGCTGCCACCCTGTGCAGAGGCGAATGAGCTGCAGCTGGGAATCTTTACAGGCTTCTTTCTGCCAGATCAGTGTGGAGCACCCAGCATTCCAGTGCACACATGGAGCAGTGGCGTTAGCTTCAGGTCACAAGCGCTGGGCCAAGGGGTGCCTTCTGGCCCGGACTTCTGCTCCCTGGCTGTCACGGAAGGAGACCGCTCCCCGGACTCTCACCCACGGCAGCCTGGAAGCTGCTTCCTCCCTCCGAGAGGTGGATGGGAGCTAAAGCACGGCTCCTCTATCGTATGGGTTTTCGAGGAAGACTGCTAGCCATTAGACTCCCATGGAAAGTGGGCCCGCAGTGCTCGTTTCATGAAACACGTGAGGAGTCGTGTTCTGCCTCCTGCCGCCCAGGGCCCGAGTCTCACTTCGAAAAGGCTCTCGGCCTCACTTGCCGTGCTCTCCGCATTCCCACAGCAAACGGCTGCCCACCTCAGCAACGGCTATTGGAGCTGAGGCGCGGGTTCTCACCAGAGCTGTGGCTCCCAGTTAGGGGGCTGCCTTTAGGCCTGCACGCACACACGGGGCAACGGGAATGGCCTCGTCCACACGAGGTGAGTTGACAGCTGCCTTCGGCACCGGCCTGTCTCTCCCCCGATTCTCTGTATGGAGCCCGTCCCCAGGCTCTCTCTCACCCACGCTCCACCCTAAACCGCTTCCTCCCGCAGAGAGGTCGACGGTAGCTTAAAGCACGGTTTCTGCACACTGTTGTTTCTCCGAGTTGGAACGCCCGCCTTTAGGCTTCCATGCCCAAGTAGGGCCGCAGGGCTGGCTAGATCAACCACACGGCTAGTCGTGTTCTGCCTTCTGCCGGGGCCTGCGTCTCCCTCGCAAAAGGCTTTGGGCTCCCTTGCAGTGCTCTCCTGCACGCACACCACGCCATGCTTCTACCCTCGGGAGCTGCTGGTTTAGCTGAAGCACGGATTCTCTCCCGAGTTCTTCCTTCGAGTTAGGGGGTTGTCTTTGAGGCTCCACGCACCTCCACCGGGGGCATCGGTACTAGACCCGTAACCATGGTGTGAGTTGAGAGCTGCCTTCTGCACCGGCCTGTCTCTCCCACGCTTTTACGTAATGGAACCCGTCCCCAGGCTCTCACCCACAGTACACCCTAAACTGCTTCCTCTCACAGGGAGGACGAGGGTCGCTAAAGCACGGTTTCCCTACAGTGTTGCTTCTCCCGGTTGGAACGCGGGCTCTTCGACTTCCATGCGAGAGTGGGGCCGCAGCGCTAACTTCATGAAACAAGTGGGGAGTCGTGTTCTGCTCTCTCCCGGGGCCTGAGCCTCACCCGGAACCTGGGGGTGGGCTCACTTGCAGTGGGCTCACTCACGCGCACAGCAAAATGCGTCCACCCTCCGGCAGAGGGCTCTTTCAGCCGAAGCAGGGATGCTCTACGGAGTTGTTCCTTTGAGTTAGGTGGTTGGCTACTTAGGCCCGCAGGCACACCCGGGGCCAGGGTCCCAGCCTCATAAACAAGAGGTGTGTTGAGAGCCGCCTCGCGCACCGGCCTGCTTCTCACTCCATTTCACGTGGGGGACCCTTTCCCGGCCTCTCCTACAAGAACACTGGAAAATTGCTCCAGCTTCAGGGACGGCGAAGTTCACTAAAGCGCAGCTAAGTCGGTCGCATTGATTCTTGGCGTTGGTAGCCCGGTAGCTAGGCATCCAGGCACACGGGGTACAGCAGTGCCAATCTCCTAAACGGAGAGGGGAGCCGACAGCAGCCTTCCTTTACACTCCTGCTTCTCACTCAGAGTTACGTTTTCGTTCCCTTCCCCAAGCTTTCACCAAAACACACGACAGATGACGCTCACGCTCAAGAAGGGCGATCTTTGCTGAGGCAAGGGTTCTCTACAGCTTTGTCCCTTTGCGATGGGTGGACGGCCGTTAGGACCCCACGCACGCACGGGAGAGCCGATCTAGGTTCCCGAAACAAGAGCTGAGTCGAGAGGTGCCTTCTGCCCATGCCTATTTCTCCCTCGGAATTCTGCTGGGACTCAGTCCCCAGGCTTGCCCTCCAGCAGAGTTGAAAATGCTGCCACCCTGTGCAGAGGCGAATGAGCTGCAGCTGGGAATCTTTACAGGCTTCTTTCTGCCAGATCAGTGTGGAGCACCCAGCATTCCAGTGCACACATGGAGCAGTGGCGTTAGCTTCAGGTCACAAGCGCTGGGCCAAGGGGTGCCTTCTGGCCCGGACTTCTGCTCCCTGGCTGTCACGGAAGGAGACCGCTCCCCGGACTCTCACCCACGGCAGCCTGGAAGCTGCTTCCTCCCTCCGAGAGGTGGATGGGAGCTAAAGCACGGCTCCTCTATCGTATGGGTTTTCGAGGAAGACTGCTAGCCATTAGACTCCCATGGAAAGTGGGCCCGCAGTGCTCGTTTCATGAAACACGTGAGGAGTCGTGTTCTGCCTCCTGCCGCCCAGGGCCCGAGTCTCACTTCGAAAAGGCTCTCGGCCTCACTTGCCGTGCTCTCCGCATTCCCACAGCAAACGGCTGCCCACCTCAGCAACGGCTATTGGAGCTGAGGCGCGGGTTCTCACCAGAGCTGTGGCTCCCAGTTAGGGGGCTGCCTTTAGGCCTGCACGCACACACGGGGCAACGGGAATGGCCTCGTCCACACGAGGTGAGTTGACAGCTGCCTTCGGCACCGGCCTGTCTCTCCCCCGATTCTCTGTATGGAGCCCGTCCCCAGGCTCTCTCTCACCCACGCTCCACCCTAAACCGCTTCCTCCCGCAGAGAGGTCGACGGTAGCTTAAAGCACGGTTTCTGCACACTGTTGTTTCTCCGAGTTGGAACGCCCGCCTTTAGGCTTCCATGCCCAAGTAGGGCCGCAGGGCTGGCTAGATCAACCACACGGCTAGTCGTGTTCTGCCTTCTGCCGGGGCCTGCGTCTCCCTCGCAAAAGGCTTTGGGCTCCCTTGCAGTGCTCTCCTGCACGCACACCACGCCATGCTTCTACCCTCGGGAGCTGCTGGTTTAGCTGAAGCACGGATTCTCTCCCGAGTTCTTCCTTCGAGTTAGGGGGTTGTCTTTGAGGCTCCACGCACCTCCACCGGGGGCATCGGTACTAGACCCGTAACCATGGTGTGAGTTGAGAGCTGCCTTCTGCACCGGCCTGTCTCTCCCACGCTTTTACGTAATGGAACCCGTCCCCAGGCTCTCACCCACAGTACACCCTAAACTGCTTCCTCTCACAGGGAGGACGAGGGTCGCTAAAGCACGGTTTCCCTACAGTGTTGCTTCTCCCGGTTGGAACGCGGGCTCTTCGACTTCCATGCGAGAGTGGGGCCGCAGCGCTAACTTCATGAAACAAGTGGGGAGTCGTGTTCTGCTCTCTCCCGGGGCCTGAGCCTCACCCGGAACCTGGGGGTGGGCTCACTTGCAGTGGGCTCACTCACGCGCACAGCAAAATGCGTCCACCCTCCGGCAGAGGGCTCTTTCAGCCGAAGCAGGGATGCTCTACGGAGTTGTTCCTTTGAGTTAGGTGGTTGGCTACTTAGGCCCGCAGGCACACCCGGGGCCAGGGTCCCAGCCTCATAAACAAGAGGTGTGTTGAGAGCCGCCTCGCGCACCGGCCTGCTTCTCACTCCATTTCACGTGGGGGACCCTTTCCCGGCCTCTCCTACAAGAACACTGGAAAATTGCTCCAGCTTCAGGGACGGCGAAGTTCACTAAAGCGCAGCTAAGTCGGTCGCATTCATTCTTGGCGTTGGTAGCCCGGTAGCTAGGCATCCAGGCACACGGGGTACAGCAGTGCCAATCTCCTAAACGGAGAGGGGAGCCGACAGCAGCCTTCCTTTACACTCCTGCTTCTCACTCAGAGTTACGTTTTCGTTCCCTTCCCCAAGCTTTCACCAAAACACACGACAGATGACGCTCACGCTCAAGAAGGGCGATCTTTGCTGAGGCAAGGGTTCTCTACAGCTTTGTCCCTTTGCGATGGGTGGACGGCCGTTAGGACTCCACGCACGCACGGGAGAGCCGATCTAGGTTCCCGAAACAAGAGCTGAGTCGAGAGGTGCCTTCTGCCCATGCCTATTTCTCCCTCGGAATTCTGCTGGGACTCAGTCCCCAGGCTTGCCCTCCAGCAGAGTTGAAAATGCTGCCACCCTGTGCAGAGGCGAATGAGCTGCAGCTGGGAATCTTTACAGGCTTCTTTCTGCCAGATCAGTGTGGAGCACCCAGCATTCCAGTGCACACATGGAGCAGTGGCGTTAGCTTCAGGTCACAAGCGCTGGGCCAAGGGGTGCCTTCTGGCCCGGACTTCTGCTCCCTGGCTGTCACGGAAGGAGACCGCTCCCCGGACTCTCACCCACGGCAGCCTGGAAGCTGCTTCCTCCCTCCGAGAGGTGGATGGGAGCTAAAGCACGGCTCCTCTATCGTATGGGTTTTCGAGGAAGACTGCTAGCCATTAGACTCCCATGGAAAGTGGGCCCGCAGTGCTCGTTTCATGAAACACGTGAGGAGTCGTGTTCTGCCTCCTGCCGCCCAGGGCCCGAGTCTCACTTCGAAAAGGCTCTCGGCCTCACTTGCCGTGCTCTCCGCATTCCCACAGCAAACGGCTGCCCACCTCAGCAACGGCTATTGGAGCTGAGGCGCGGGTTCTCACCAGAGCTGTGGCTCCCAGTTAGGGGGCTGCCTTTAGGCCTGCACGCACACACGGGGCAACGGGAATGGCCTCGTCCACACGAGGTGAGTTGACAGCCGCCTTCGGCACCGGCCTGTCTCTCCCCCGATTCTCTGTATGGAGCCCGTCCCCAGGCTCTCTCTCACCCACGCTCCACCCTAAACCGCTTCCTCCCGCAGAGAGGTCGACGGTAGCTTAAAGCACGGTTTCTGCACACTGTTGTTTCTCCGAGTTGGAACGCCCGCCTTTAGGCTTCCATGCCCAAGTAGGGCCGCAGGGCTGGCTAGATCAACCACACGGCTAGTCGTGTTCTGCCTTCTGCCGGGGCCTGCGTCTCCCTCGCAAAAGGCTTTGGGCTCCCTTGCAGTGCTCTCCTGCACGCACACCACGCCATGCTTCTACCCTCGGGAGCTGCTGGTTTAGCTGAAGCACGGATTCTCTCCCGAGTTCTTCCTTCGAGTTAGGGGGTTGTCTTTGAGGCTCCACGCACCTCCACCGGGGGCATCGGTACTAGACCCGTAACCATGGTGTGAGTTGAGAGCTGCCTTCTGCACCGGCCTGTCTCTCCCACGCTTTTACGTAATGGAACCCGTCCCCAGGCTCTCACCCACAGTACACCCTAAACTGCTTCCTCTCACAGGGAGGACGAGGGTCGCTAAAGCACGGTTTCCCTACAGTGTTGCTTCTCCCGGTTGGAACGCGGGCTCTTCGACTTCCATGCGAGAGTGGGGCCGCAGCGCTAACTTCATGAAACAAGTGGGGAGTCGTGTTCTGCTCTCTCCCGGGGCCTGAGCCTCACCCGGAACCTGGGGGTGGGCTCACTTGCAGTGGGCTCACTCACGCGCACAGCAAAATGCGTCCACCCTCCGGCAGAGGGCTCTTTCAGCCGAAGCAGGGATGCTCTACGGAGTTGTTCCTTTGAGTTAGGTGGTTGGCTACTTAGGCCCGCAGGCACACCCGGGGCCAGGGTCCCAGCCTCATAAACAAGAGGTGTGTTGAGAGCCGCCTCGCGCACCGGCCTGCTTCTCACTCCATTTCACGTGGGGGACCCTTTCCCGGCCTCTCCTACAAGAACACTGGAAAATTGCTCCAGCTTCAGGGACGGCGAAGTTCACTAAAGCGCAGCTAAGTCGGTCGCATTCATTCTTGGCGTTGGTAGCCCGGTAGCTAGGCATCCAGGCACACGGGGTACAGCAGTGCCAATCTCCTAAACGGAGAGGGGAGCCGACAGCAGCCTTCCTTTACACTCCTGCTTCTCACTCAGAGTTACGTTTTCGTTCCCTTCCCCAAGCTTTCACCAAAACACACGACAGATGACGCTCACGCTCAAGAAGGGCGATCTTTGCTGAGGCAAGGGTTCTCTACAGCTTTGTCCCTTTGCGATGGGTGGACGGCCGTTAGGACTCCACGCACGCACGGGAGAGCCGATCTAGGTTCCCGAAACAAGAGCTGAGTCGAGAGGTGCCTTCTGCCCATGCCTATTTCTCCCTCGGAATTCTGCTGGGACTCAGTCCCCAGGCTTGCCCTCCAGCAGAGTTGAAAATGCTGCCACCCTGTGCAGAGGCGAATGAGCTGCAGCTGGGATTCTTTACAGGCTTCTTTCTGCCAGATCAGTGTGGAGCACCCAGCATTCCAGTGCACACATGGAGCAGTGGCGTTAGCTTCAGGTCACAAGCGCTGGGCCAAGGGGTGCCTTCTGGCCCGGACTTCTGCTCCCTGGCTGTCACGGAAGGAGACCGCTCCCCGGACTCTCACCCACGGCAGCCTGGAAGCTGCTTCCTCCCTCCGAGAGGTGGATGGGAGCTAAAGCACGGCTCCTCTATCGTATGGGTTTTCGAGGAAGACTGCTAGCCATTAGACTCCCATGGAAAGTGGGCCCGCAGTGCTCGTTTCATGAAACACGTGAGGAGTCGTGTTCTGCCTCCTGCCGCCCAGGGCCCGAGTCTCACTTCGAAAAGGCTCTCGGCCTCACTTGCCGTGCTCTCCGCATTCCCACAGCAAACGGCTGCCCACCTCAGCAACGGCTATTGGAGCTGAGGCGCGGGTTCTCACCAGAGCTGTGGCTCCCAGTTAGGGGGCTGCCTTTAGGCCTGCACGCACACACGGGGCAACGGGAATGGCCTCGTCCACACGAGGTGAGTTGACAGCCGCCTTCGGCACCGGCCTGTCTCTCCCCCGATTCTCTGTATGGAGCCCGTCCCCAGGCTCTCTCTCACCCACGCTCCACCCTAAACCGCTTCCTCCCGCAGAGAGGTCGACGGTAGCTTAAAGCACGGTTTCTGCACACTGTTGTTTCTCCGAGTTGGAACGCCCGCCTTTAGGCTTCCATGCCCAAGTAGGGCCGCAGGGCTGGCTAGATCAACCACACGGCTAGTCGTGTTCTGCCTTCTGCCGGGGCCTGCGTCTCCCTCGCAAAAGGCTTTGGGCTCCCTTGCAGTGCTCTCCTGCACGCACACCACGCCATGCTTCTACCCTCGGGAGCTGCTGGTTTAGCTGAAGCACGGATTCTCTCCCGAGTTCTTCCTTCGAGTTAGGGGGTTGTCTTTGAGGCTCCACGCACCTCCACCGGGGGCATCGGTACTAGACCCGTAACCATGGTGTGAGTTGAGAGCTGCCTTCTGCACCGGCCTGTCTCTCCCACGCTTTTACGTAATGGAACCCGTCCCCAGGCTCTCACCCACAGTACACCCTAAACTGCTTCCTCTCACAGGGAGGACGAGGGTCGCTAAAGCACGGTTTCCCTACAGTGTTGCTTCTCCCGGTTGGAACGCGGGCTCTTCGACTTCCATGCGAGAGTGGGGCCGCAGCGCTAACTTCATGAAACAAGTGGGGAGTCGTGTTCTGCTCTCTCCCGGGGCCTGAGCCTCACCCGGAACCTGGGGGTGGGCTCACTTGCAGTGGGCTCACTCACGCGCACAGCAAAATGCGTCCACCCTCCGGCAGAGGGCTCTTTCAGCCGAAGCAGGGATGCTCTACGGAGTTGTTCCTTTGAGTTAGGTGGTTGGCTACTTAGGCCCGCAGGCACACCCGGGGCCAGGGTCCCAGCCTCATAAACAAGAGGTGTGTTGAGAGCCGCCTCGCGCACCGGCCTGCTTCTCACTCCATTTCACGTGGGGGACCCTTTCCCGGCCTCTCCTACAAGAACACTGGAAAATTGCTCCAGCTTCAGGGACGGCGAAGTTCACTAAAGCGCAGCTAAGTCGGTCGCATTGATTCTTGGCGTTGGTAGCCCGGTAGCTAGGCATCCAGGCACACGGGGTACAGCAGTGCCAATCTCCTAAACGGAGAGGGGAGCCGACAGCAGCCTTCCTTTACACTCCTGCTTCTCACTCAGAGTTACGTTTTCGTTCCCTTCCCCAAGCTTTCACCAAAACACACGACAGATGACGCTCACGCTCAAGAAGGGCGATCTTTGCTGAGGCAAGGGTTCTCTACAGCTTTGTCCCTTTGCGATGGGTGGACGGCCGTTAGGACTCCACGCACGCACGGGAGAGCCGATCTAGGTTCCCGAAACAAGAGCTGAGTCGAGAGGTGCCTTCTGCCCATGCCTATTTCTCCCTCGGAATTCTGCTGGGACTCAGTCCCCAGGCTTGCCCTCCAGCAGAGTTGAAAATGCTGCCACCCTGTGCAGAGGCGAATGAGCTGCAGCTGGGATTCTTTACAGGCTTCTTTCTGCCAGATCCGTGTGGAGCACCCAGCATTCCAGTGCACACATGGAGCAGTGGCGTTAGCTTCAGGTCACAAGCGCTGGGCCAAGGGGTGCCTTCTGGCCCGGACTTCTGCTCCCTGGCTGTCACGGAAGGAGACCGCTCCCCGGACTCTCACCCACGGCAGCCTGGAAGCTGCTTCCTCCCTCCGAGAGGTGGATGGGAGCTAAAGCACGGCTCCTCTATCGTATGGGTTTTCGAGGAAGACTGCTAGCCATTAGACTCCCATGGAAAGTGGGCCCGCAGTGCTCGTTTCATGAAACACGTGAGGAGTCGTGTTCTGCCTCCTGCCGCCCAGGGCCCGAGTCTCACTTCGAAAAGGCTCTCGGCCTCACTTGCCGTGCTCTCCGCATTCCCACAGCAAACGGCTGCCCACCTCAGCAACGGCTATTGGAGCTGAGGCGCGGGTTCTCACCAGAGCTGTGGCTCCCAGTTAGGGGGCTGCCTTTAGGCCTGCACGCACACACGGGGCAACGGGAATGGCCTCGTCCACACGAGGTGAGTTGACAGCCGCCTTCGGCACCGGCCTGTCTCTCCCCCGATTCTCTGTATGGAGCCCGTCCCCAGGCTCTCTCTCACCCACGCTCCACCCTAAACCGCTTCCTCCCGCAGAGAGGTCGACGGTAGCTTAAAGCACGGTTTCTGCACACTGTTGTTTCTCCGAGTTGGAACGCCCGCCTTTAGGCTTCCATGCCCAAGTAGGGCCGCAGGGCTGGCTAGATCAACCACACGGCTAGTCGTGTTCTGCCTTCTGCCGGGGCCTGCGTCTCCCTCGCAAAAGGCTTTGGGCTCCCTTGCAGTGCTCTCCTACACGCACACCACGCCATGCTTCTACCCTCGGGAGCTGCTGGTTTAGCTGAAGCACGGATTCTCTCCCGAGTTCTTCCTTCGAGTTAGGGGGTTGTCTTTGAGGCTCCACGCACCTCCACCGGGGGCATCGGTACTAGACCCGTAACCATGGTGTGAGTTGAGAGCTGCCTTCTGCACCGGCCTGTCTCTCCCACGCTTTTACGTAATGGAACCCGTCCCCAGGCTCTCACCCACAGTACACCCTAAACTGCTTCCTCTCACAGGGAGGACGAGGGTCGCTAAAGCACGGTTTCCCTACAGTGTTGCTTCTCCCGGTTGGAACGCGGGCTCTTCGACTTCCATGCGAGAGTGGGGCCGCAGCGCTAACTTCATGAAACAAGTGGGGAGTCGTGTTCTGCTCTCTCCCGGGGCCTGAGCCTCACCCGGAACCTGGGGGTGGGCTCACTTGCAGTGGGCTCACTCACGCGCACAGCAAAATGCGTCCACCCTCCGGCAGAGGGCTCTTTCAGCCGAAGCAGGGATGCTCTACGGAGTTGTTCCTTTGAGTTAGGTGGTTGGCTACTTAGGCCCGCAGGCACACCCGGGGCCAGGGTCCCAGCCTCATAAACAAGAGGTGTGTTGAGAGCCGCCTCGCGCACCGGCCTGCTTCTCACTCCATTTCACGTGGGGGACCCTTTCCCGGCCTCTCCTACAAGAACACTGGAAAATTGCTCCAGCTTCAGGGACGGCGAAGTTCACTAAAGCGCAGCTAAGTCGGTCGCATTGATTCTTGGCGTTGGTAGCCCGGTAGCTAGGCATCCAGGCACACGGGGTACAGCAGTGCCAATCTCCTAAACGGAGAGGGGAGCCGACAGCAGCCTTCCTTTACACTCCTGCTTCTCACTCAGAGTTACGTTTTCGTTCCCTTCCCCAAGCTTTCACCAAAACACACGACAGATGACGCTCACGCTCAAGAAGGGCGATCTTTGCTGAGGCAAGGGTTCTCTACAGCTTTGTCCCTTTGCGATGGGTGGACGGCCGTTAGGACTCCACGCACGCACGGGAGAGCCGATCTAGGTTCCCGAAACAAGAGCTGAGTCGAGAGGTGCCTTCTGCCCATGCCTATTTCTCCCTCGGAATTCTGCTGGGACTCAGTCCCCAGGCTTGCCCTCCAGCAGAGTTGAAAATGCTGCCACCCTGTGCAGAGGCGAATGAGCTGCAGCTGGGATTCTTTACAGGCTTCTTTCTGCCAGATCAGTGTGGAGCACCCAGCATTCCAGTGCACACATGGAGCAGTGGCGTTAGCTTCAGGTCACAAGCGCTGGGCCAAGGGGTGCCTTCTGGCCCGGACTTCTGCTCCCTGGCTGTCACGGAAGGAGACCGCTCCCCGGACTCTCACCCACGGCAGCCTGGAAGCTGCTTCCTCCCTCCGAGAGGTGGATGGGAGCTAAAGCACGGCTCCTCTATCGTATGGGTTTTCGAGGAAGACTGCTAGCCATTAGACTCCCATGGAAAGTGGGCCCGCAGTGCTCGTTTCATGAAACACGTGAGGAGTCGTGTTCTGCCTCCTGCCGCCCAGGGCCCGAGTCTCACTTCGAAAAGGCTCTCGGCCTCACTTGCCGTGCTCTCCGCATTCCCACAGCAAACGGCTGCCCACCTCAGCAACGGCTATTGGAGCTGAGGCGCGGGTTCTCACCAGAGCTGTGGCTCCCAGTTAGGGGGCTGCCTTTAGGCCTGCAGGCACACACGGGGCAACGGGAATGGCCTCGTCCACACGAGGTGAGTTGACAGCCGCCTTCGGCACCGGCCTGTCTCTCCCCCGATTCTCTGTATGGAGCCCGTCCCCAGGCTCTCTCTCACCCACGCTCCACCCTAAACCGCTTCCTCCCGCAGAGAGGTCGACGGTAGCTTAAAGCACGGTTTCTGCACACTGTTGTTTCTCCGAGTTGGAACGCCCGCCTTTAGGCTTCCATGCCCAAGTAGGGCCGCAGGGCTGGCTAGATCAACCACATGGCTAGTCGTGTTCTGCCTTCTGCCGGGGCCTGCGTCTCCCTCGCAAAAGGCTTTGGGCTCCCTTGCAGTGCTCTCCTGCACGCACACCACGCCATGCTTCTACCCTCGGGAGCTGCTGGTTTAGCTGAAGCACGGATTCTCTCCCGAGTTCTTCCTTCGAGTTAGGGGGTTGTCTTTGAGGCTCCACGCACCTCCACCGGGGGCATCGGTACTAGACCCGTAACCATGGTGTGAGTTGAGAGCTGCCTTCTGCACCGGCCTGTCTCTCCCACGCTTTTACGTAATGGAACCCGTCCCCAGGCTCTCACCCACAGTACACCCTAAACTGCTTCCTCTCACAGGGAGGACGAGGGTCGCTAAAGCACGGTTTCCCTACAGTGTTGCTTCTCCCGGTTGGAACGCGGGCTCTTCGACTTCCATGCGAGAGTGGGGCCGCAGCGCTAACTTCATGAAACAAGTGGGGAGTCGTGTTCTGCTCTCTCCCGGGGCCTGAGCCTCACCCGGAACCTGGGGGTGGGCTCACGTGCAGTGGGCTCACTCACGCGCACAGCAAAATGCGTCCACCCTCCGGCAGAGGGCTCTTTCAGCCGAAGCAGGGATGCTCTACGGAGTTGTTCCTTTGAGTTAGGTGGTTGGCTACTTAGGCCCGCAGGCACACCCGGGGCCAGGGTCCCAGCCTCATAAACAAGAGGTGTGTTGAGAGCCGCCTCGCGCACCGGCCTGCTTCTCACTCCATTTCACGTGGGGGACCCTTTCCCGGCCTCTCCTACAAGAACACTGGAAAATTGCTCCAGCTTCAGGGACGGCGAAGTTCACTAAAGCGCAGCTAAGTCGGTCGCATTCATTCTTGGCGTTGGTAGCCCGGTAGCTAGGCATCCAGGCACACGGGGTACAGCAGTGCCAATCTCCTAAACGGAGAGGGGAGCCGACAGCAGCCTTCCTTTACACTCCTGCTTCTCACTCAGAGTTACGTTTTCGTTCCCTTCCCCAAGCTTTCACCAAAACACACGACAGATGACGCTCACGCTCAAGAAGGGCGATCTTTGCTGAGGCAAGGGTTCTCTACAGCTTTGTCCCTTTGCGATGGGTGGACGGCCGTTAGGACTCCACGCACGCACGGGAGAGCCGATCTAGGTTCCCGAAACAAGAGCTGAGTCGAGAGGTGCCTTCTGCCCATGCCTATTTCTCCCTCGGAATTCTGCTGGGACTCAGTCCCCAGGCTTGCCCTCCAGCAGAGTTGAAAATGCTGCCACCCTGTGCAGAGGCGAATGAGCTGCAGCTGGGAATCTTTACAGGCTTCTTTCTGCCAGATCAGTGTGGAGCACCCAGCATTCCAGTGCACACATGGAGCAGTGGCGTTAGCTTCAGGTCACAAGCGCTGGGCCAAGGGGTGCCTTCTGGCCCGGACTTCTGCTCCCTGGCTGTCACGGAAGGAGACCGCTCCCCGGACTCTCACCCACGGCAGCCTGGAAGCTGCTTCCTCCCTCCGAGAGGTGGATGGGAGCTAAAGCACGGCTCCTCTATCGTATGGGTTTTCGAGGAAGACTGCTAGCCATTAGACTCCCATGGAAAGTGGGCCCGCAGTGCTCGTTTCATGAAACACGTGAGGAGTCGTGTTCTGCCTCCTGCCGCCCAGGGCCCGAGTCTCACTTCGAAAAGGCTCTCGGCCTCACTTGCCGTGCTCTCCGCATTCCCACAGCAAACGGCTGCCCACCTCAGCAACGGCTATTGGAGCTGAGGCGCGGGTTCTCACCAGAGCTGTGGCTCCCAGTTAGGGGGCTGCCTTTAGGCCTGCACGCACACACGGGGCAACGGGAATGGCCTCGTCCACACGAGGTGAGTTGACAGCCGCCTTCGGCACCGGCCTGTCTCTCCCCCGATTCTCTGTATGGAGCCCGTCCCCAGGCTCTCTCTCACCCACGCTCCACCCTAAACCGCTTCCTCCCGCAGAGAGGTCGACGGTAGCTTAAAGCACGGTTTCTGCACACTGTTGTTTCTCCGAGTTGGAACGCCCGCCTTTAGGCTTCCATGCCCAAGTAGGGCCGCAGGGCTGGCTAGATCAACCACACGGCTAGTCGTGTTCTGCCTTCTGCCGGGGCCTGCGTCTCCCTCGCAAAAGGCTTTGGGCTCCCTTGCAGTGCTCTCCTGCACGCACACCACGCCATGCTTCTACCCTCGGGAGCTGCTGGTTTAGCTGAAGCACGGATTCTCTCCCGAGTTCTTCCTTCGAGTTAGGGGGTTGTCTTTGAGGCTCCACGCACCTCCACCGGGGGCATCGGTACTAGACCCGTAACCATGGTGTGAGTTGAGAGCTGCCTTCTGCACCGGCCTGTCTCTCCCACGCTTTTACGTAATGGAACCCGTCCCCAGGCTCTCACCCACAGTACACCCTAAACTGCTTCCTCTCACAGGGAGGACGAGGGTCGCTAAAGCACGGTTTCCCTACAGTGTTGCTTCTCCCGGTTGGAACGCGGGCTCTTCGACTTCCATGCGAGAGTGGGGCCGCAGCGCTAACTTCATGAAACAAGTGGGGAGTCGTGTTCTGCTCTCTCCCGGGGCCTGAGCCTCACCCGGAACCTGGGGGTGGGCTCACGTGCAGTGGGCTCACTCACGCGCACAGCAAAATGCGTCCACCCTCCGGCAGAGGGCTCTTTCAGCCGAAGCAGGGATGCTCTACGGAGTTGTTCCTTTGAGTTAGGTGGTTGGCTACTTAGGCCCGCAGGCACACCCGGGGCCAGGGTCCCAGCCTCATAAACAAGAGGTGTGTTGAGAGCCGCCTCGCGCACCGGCCTGCTTCTCACTCCATTTCACGTGGGGGACCCTTTCCCGGCCTCTCCTACAAGAACACTGGAAAATTGCTCCAGCTTCAGGGACGGCGAAGTTCACTAAAGCGCAGCTAAGTCGGTCGCATTGATTCTTGGCGTTGGTAGCCCGGTAGCTAGGCATCCAGGCACACGGGGTACAGCAGTGCCAATCTCCTAAACGGAGAGGGGAGCCGACAGCAGCCTTCCTTTACACTCCTGCTTCTCACTCAGAGTTACGTTTTCGTTCCCTTCCCCAAGCTTTCACCAAAACACACGACAGATGACGCTCACGCTCAAGAAGGGCGATCTTTGCTGAGGCAAGGGTTCTCTACAGCTTTGTCCCTTTGCGATGGGTGGACGGCCGTTAGGACTCCACGCACGCACGGGAGAGCCGATCTAGGTTCCCGAAACAAGAGCTGAGTCGAGAGGTGCCTTCTGCCCATGCCTATTTCTCCCTCGGAATTCTGCTGGGACTCAGTCCCCAGGCTTGCCCTCCAGCAGAGTTGAAAATGCTGCCACCCTGTGCAGAGGCGAATGAGCTGCAGCTGGGAATCTTTACAGGCTTCTTTCTGCCAGATCAGTGTGGAGCACCCAGCATTCCAGTGCACACATGGAGCAGTGGCGTTAGCTTCAGGTCACAAGCGCTGGGCCAAGGGGTGCCTTCTGGCCCGGACTTCTGCTCCCTGGCTGTCACGGAAGGAGACCGCTCCCCGGACTCTCACCCACGGCAGCCTGGAAGCTGCTTCCTCCCTCCGAGAGGTGGATGGGAGCTAAAGCACGGCTCCTCTATCGTATGGGTTTTCGAGGAAGACTGCTAGCCATTAGACTCCCATGGAAAGTGGGCCCGCAGTGCTCGTTTCATGAAACACGTGAGGAGTCGTGTTCTGCCTCCTGCCGCCCAGGGCCCGAGTCTCACTTCGAAAAGGCTCTCGGCCTCACTTGCCGTGCTCTCCGCATTCCCACAGCAAACGGCTGCCCACCTCAGCAACGGCTATTGGAGCTGAGGCGCGGGTTCTCACCAGAGCTGTGGCTCCCAGTTAGGGGGCTGCCTTTAGGCCTGCACGCACACACGGGGCAACGGGAATGGCCTCGTCCACACGAGGTGAGTTGACAGCCGCCTTCGGCACCGGCCTGTCTCTCCCCCGATTCTCTGTATGGAGCCCGTCCCCAGGCTCTCTCTCACCCACGCTCCACCCTAAACCGCTTCCTCCCGCAGAGAGGTCGACGGTAGCTTAAAGCACGGTTTCTGCACACTGTTGTTTCTCCGAGTTGGAACGCCCGCCTTTAGGCTTCCATGCCCAAGTAGGGCCGCAGGGCTGGCTAGATCAACCACACGGCTAGTCGTGTTCTGCCTTCTGCCGGGGCCTGCGTCTCCCTCGCAAAAGGCTTTGGGCTCCCTTGCAGTGCTCTCCTGCACGCACACCACGCCATGCTTCTACCCTCGGGAGCTGCTGGTTTAGCTGAAGCACGGATTCTCTCCCGAGTTCTTCCTTCGAGTTAGGGGGTTGTCTTTGAGGCTCCACGCACCTCCACCGGGGGCATCGGTACTAGACCCGTAACCATGGTGTGAGTTGAGAGCTGCCTTCTGCACCGGCCTGTCTCTCCCACGCTTTTACGTAATGGAACCCGTCCCCAGGCTCTCACCCACAGTACACCCTAAACTGCTTCCTCTCACAGGGAGGACGAGGGTCGCTAAAGCACGGTTTCCCTACAGTGTTGCTTCTCCCGGTTGGAACGCGGGCTCTTCGACTTCCATGCGAGAGTGGGGCCGCAGCGCTAACTTCATGAAACAAGTGGGGAGTCGTGTTCTGCTCTCTCCCGGGGCCTGAGCCTCACCCGGAACCTGGGGGTGGGCTCACTTGCAGTGGGCTCACTCACGCGCACAGCAAAATGCGTCCACCCTCCGGCAGAGGGCTCTTTCAGCCGAAGCAGGGATGCTCTACGGAGTTGTTCCTTTGAGTTAGGTGGTTGGCTACTTAGGCCCGCAGGCACACCCGGGGCCAGGGTCCCAGCCTCATAAACAAGAGGTGTGTTGAGAGCCGCCTCGCGCACCGGCCTGCTTCTCACTCCATTTCACGTGGGGGACCCTTTCCCGGCCTCTCCTACAAGAACACTGGAAAATTGCTCCAGCTTCAGGGACGGCGAAGTTCACTAAAGCGCAGCTAAGTCGGTCGCATTCATTCTTGGCGTTGGTAGCCCGGTAGCTAGGCATCCAGGCACACGGGGTACAGCAGTGCCAATCTCCTAAACGGAGAGGGGAGCCGACAGCAGCCTTCCTTTACACTCCTGCTTCTCACTCAGAGTTACGTTTTCGTTCCCTTCCCCAAGCTTTCACCAAAACACACGACAGATGACGCTCACGCTCAAGAAGGGCGATCTTTGCTGAGGCAAGGGTTCTCTACAGCTTTGTCCCTTTGCGATGGGTGGACGGCCGTTAGGACTCCACGCACGCACGGGAGAGCCGATCTAGGTTCCCGAAACAAGAGCTGAGTCGAGAGGTGCCTTCTGCCCATGCCTATTTCTCCCTCGGAATTCTGCTGGGACTCAGTCCCCAGGCTTGCCCTCCAGCAGAGTTGAAAATGCTGCCACCCTGTGCAGAGGCGAATGAGCTGCAGCTGGGATTCTTTACAGGCTTCTTTCTGCCAGATCCGTGTGGAGCACCCAGCATTCCAGTGCACACATGGAGCAGTGGCGTTAGCTTCAGGTCACAAGCGCTGGGCCAAGGGGTGCCTTCTGGCCCGGACTTCTGCTCCCTGGCTGTCACGGAAGGAGACCGCTCCCCGGACTCTCACCCACGGCAGCCTGGAAGCTGCTTCCTCCCTCCGAGAGGTGGATGGGAGCTAAAGCACGGCTCCTCTATCGTATGGGTTTTCGAGGAAGACTGCTAGCCATTAGACTCCCATGGAAAGTGGGCCCGCAGTGCTCGTTTCATGAAACACGTGAGGAGTCGTGTTCTGCCTCCTGCCGCCCAGGGCCCGAGTCTCACTTCGAAAAGGCTCTCGGCCTCACTTGCCGTGCTCTCCGCATTCCCACAGCAAACGGCTGCCCACCTCAGCAACGGCTATTGGAGCTGAGGCGCGGGTTCTCACCAGAGCTGTGGCTCCCAGTTAGGGGGCTGCCTTTAGGCCTGCACGCACACACGGGGCAACGGGAATGGCCTCGTCCACACGAGGTGAGTTGACAGCCGCCTTCGGCACCGGCCTGTCTCTCCCCCGATTCTCTGTATGGAGCCCGTCCCCAGGCTCTCTCTCACCCACGCTCCACCCTAAACCGCTTCCTCCCGCAGAGAGGTCGACGGTAGCTTAAAGCACGGTTTCTGCACACTGTTGTTTCTCCGAGTTGGAACGCCCGCCTTTAGGCTTCCATGCCCAAGTAGGGCCGCAGGGCTGGCTAGATCAACCACACGGCTAGTCGTGTTCTGCCTTCTGCCGGGGCCTGCGTCTCCCTCGCAAAAGGCTTTGGGCTCCCTTGCAGTGCTCTCCTGCACGCACACCACGCCATGCTTCTACCCTCGGGAGCTGCTGGTTTAGCTGAAGCACGGATTCTCTCCCGAGTTCTTCCTTCGAGTTAGGGGGTTGTCTTTGAGGCTCCACGCACCTCCACCGGGGGCATCGGTACTAGACCCGTAACCATGGTGTGAGTTGAGAGCTGCCTTCTGCACCGGCCTGTCTCTCCCACGCTTTTACGTAATGGAACCCGTCCCCAGGCTCTCACCCACAGTACACCCTAAACTGCTTCCTCTCACAGGGAGGACGAGGGTCGCTAAAGCACGGTTTCCCTACAGTGTTGCTTCTCCCGGTTGGAACGCGGGCTCTTCGACTTCCATGCGAGAGTGGGGCCGCAGCGCTAACTTCATGAAACAAGTGGGGAGTCGTGTTCTGCTCTCTCCCGGGGCCTGAGCCTCACCCGGAACCTGGGGGTGGGCTCACTTGCAGTGGGCTCACTCACGCGCACAGCAAAATGCGTCCACCCTCCGGCAGAGGGCTCTTTCAGCCGAAGCAGGGATGCTCTACGGAGTTGTTCCTTTGAGTTAGGTGGTTGGCTACTTAGGCCCGCAGGCACACCCGGGGCCAGGGTCCCAGCCTCATAAACAAGAGGTGTGTTGAGAGCCGCCTCGCGCACCGGCCTGCTTCTCACTCCATTTCACGTGGGGGACCCTTTCCCGGCCTCTCCTACAAGAACACTGGAAAATTGCTCCAGCTTCAGGGACGGCGAAGTTCACTAAAGCGCAGCTAAGTCGGTCGCATTGATTCTTGGCGTTGGTAGCCCGGTAGCTAGGCATCCAGGCACACGGGGTACAGCAGTGCCAATCTCCTAAACGGAGAGGGGAGCCGACAGCAGCCTTCCTTTACACTCCTGCTTCTCACTCAGAGTTACGTTTTCGTTCCCTTCCCCAAGCTTTCACCAAAACACACGACAGATGACGCTCACGCTCAAGAAGGGCGATCTTTGCTGAGGCAAGGGTTCTCTACAGCTTTGTCCCTTTGCGATGGGTGGACGGCCGTTAGGACTCCACGCACGCACGGGAGAGCCGATCTAGGTTCCCGAAACAAGAGCTGAGTCGAGAGGTGCCTTCTGCCCATGCCTATTTCTCCCTCGGAATTCTGCTGGGACTCAGTCCCCAGGCTTGCCCTCCAGCAGAGTTGAAAATGCTGCCACCCTGTGCAGAGGCGAATGAGCTGCAGCTGGGATTCTTTACAGGCTTCTTTCTGCCAGATCCGTGTGGAGCACCCAGCATTCCAGTGCACACATGGAGCAGTGGCGTTAGCTTCAGGTCACAAGCGCTGGGCCAAGGGGTGCCTTCTGGCCCGGACTTCTGCTCCCTGGCTGTCACGGAAGGAGACCGCTCCCCGGACTCTCACCCACGGCAGCCTGGAAGCTGCTTCCTCCCTCCGAGAGGTGGATGGGAGCTAAAGCACGGCTCCTCTATCGTATGGGTTTTCGAGGAAGACTGCTAGCCATTAGACTCCCATGGAAAGTGGGCCCGCAGTGCTCGTTTCATGAAACACGTGAGGAGTCGTGTTCTGCCTCCTGCCGCCCAGGGCCCGAGTCTCACTTCGAAAAGGCTCTCGGCCTCACTTGCCGTGCTCTCCGCATTCCCACAGCAAACGGCTGCCCACCTCAGCAACGGCTATTGGAGCTGAGGCGCGGGTTCTCACCAGAGCTGTGGCTCCCAGTTAGGGGGCTGCCTTTAGGCCTGCACGCACACACGGGGCAACGGGAATGGCCTCGTCCACACGAGGTGAGTTGACAGCCGCCTTCGGCACCGGCCTGTCTCTCCCCCGATTCTCTGTATGGAGCCCGTCCCCAGGCTCTCTCTCACCCACGCTCCACCCTAAACCGCTTCCTCCCGCAGAGAGGTCGACGGTAGCTTAAAGCACGGTTTCTGCACACTGTTGTTTCTCCGAGTTGGAACGCCCGCCTTTAGGCTTCCATGCCCAAGTAGGGCCGCAGGGCTGGCTAGATCAACCACACGGCTAGTCGTGTTCTGCCTTCTGCCGGGGCCTGCGTCTCCCTCGCAAAAGGCTTTGGGCTCCCTTGCAGTGCTCTCCTGCACGCACACCACGCCATGCTTCTACCCTCGGGAGCTGCTGGTTTAGCTGAAGCACGGATTCTCTCCCGAGTTCTTCCTTCGAGTTAGGGGGTTGTCTTTGAGGCTCCACGCACCTCCACCGGGGGCATCGGTACTAGACCCGTAACCATGGTGTGAGTTGAGAGCTGCCTTCTGCACCGGCCTGTCTCTCCCACGCTTTTACGTAATGGAACCCGTCCCCAGGCTCTCACCCACAGTACACCCTAAACTGCTTCCTCTCACAGGGAGGACGAGGGTCGCTAAAGCACGGTTTCCCTACAGTGTTGCTTCTCCCGGTTGGAACGCGGGCTCTTCGACTTCCATGCGAGAGTGGGGCCGCAGCGCTAACTTCATGAAACAAGTGGGGAGTCGTGTTCTGCTCTCTCCCGGGGCCTGAGCCTCACCCGGAACCTGGGGGTGGGCTCACTTGCAGTGGGCTCACTCACGCGCACAGCAAAATGCGTCCACCCTCCGGCAGAGGGCTCTTTCAGCCGAAGCAGGGATGCTCTACGGAGTTGTTCCTTTGAGTTAGGTGGTTGGCTACTTAGGCCCGCAGGCACACCCGGGGCCAGGGTCCCAGCCTCATAAACAAGAGGTGTGTTGAGAGCCGCCTCGCGCACCGGCCTGCTTCTCACTCCATTTCACGTGGGGGACCCTTTCCCGGCCTCTCCTACAAGAACACTGGAAAATTGCTCCAGCTTCAGGGACGGCGAAGTTCACTAAAGCGCAGCTAAGTCGGTCGCATTGATTCTTGGCGTTGGTAGCCCGGTAGCTAGGCATCCAGGCACACGGGGTACAGCAGTGCCAATCTCCTAAACGGAGAGGGGAGCCGACAGCAGCCTTCCTTTACACTCCTGCTTCTCACTCAGAGTTACGTTTTCGTTCCCTTCCCCAAGCTTTCACCAAAACACACGACAGATGACGCTCACGCTCAAGAAGGGCGATCTTTGCTGAGGCAAGGGTTCTCTACAGCTTTGTCCCTTTGCGATGGGTGGACGGCCGTTAGGACTCCACGCACGCACGGGAGAGCCGATCTAGGTTCCCGAAACAAGAGCTGAGTCGAGAGGTGCCTTCTGCCCATGCCTATTTCTCCCTCGGAATTCTGCTGGGACTCAGTCCCCAGGCTTGCCCTCCAGCAGAGTTGAAAATGCTGCCACCCTGTGCAGAGGCGAATGAGCTGCAGCTGGGATTCTTTACAGGCTTCTTTCTGCCAGATCAGTGTGGAGCACCCAGCATTCCAGTGCACACATGGAGCAGTGGCGTTAGCTTCAGGTCACAAGCGCTGGGCCAAGGGGTGCCTTCTGGCCCGGACTTCTGCTCCCTGGCTGTCACGGAAGGAGACCGCTCCCCGGACTCTCACCCACGGCAGCCTGGAAGCTGCTTCCTCCCTCCGAGAGGTGGATGGGAGCTAAAGCACGGCTCCTCTATCGTATGGGTTTTCGAGGAAGACTGCTAGCCATTAGACTCCCATGGAAAGTGGGCCCGCAGTGCTCGTTTCATGAAACACGTGAGGAGTCGTGTTCTGCCTCCTGCCGCCCAGGGCCCGAGTCTCACTTCGAAAAGGCTCTCGGCCTCACTTGCCGTGCTCTCCGCATTCCCACAGCAAACGGCTGCCCACCTCAGCAACGGCTATTGGAGCTGAGGCGCGGGTTCTCACCAGAGCTGTGGCTCCCAGTTAGGGGGCTGCCTTTAGGCCTGCACGCACACACGGGGCAACGGGAATGGCCTCGTCCACACGAGGTGAGTTGACAGCCGCCTTCGGCACCGGCCTGTCTCTCCCCCGATTCTCTGTATGGAGCCCGTCCCCAGGCTCTCTCTCACCCACGCTCCACCCTAAACCGCTTCCTCCCGCAGAGAGGTCGACGGTAGCTTAAAGCACGGTTTCTGCACACTGTTGTTTCTCCGAGTTGGAACGCCCGCCTTTAGGCTTCCATGCCCAAGTAGGGCCGCAGGGCTGGCTAGATCAACCACATGGCTAGTCGTGTTCTGCCTTCTGCCGGGGCCTGCGTCTCCCTCGCAAAAGGCTTTGGGCTCCCTTGCAGTGCTCTCCTGCACGCACACCACGCCATGCTTCTACCCTCGGGAGCTGCTGGTTTAGCTGAAGCACGGATTCTCTCCCGAGTTCTTCCTTCGAGTTAGGGGGTTGTCTTTGAGGCTCCACGCACCTCCACCGGGGGCATCGGTACTAGACCCGTAACCATGGTGTGAGTTGAGAGCTGCCTTCTGCACCGGCCTGTCTCTCCCACGCTTTTACGTAATGGAACCCGTCCCCAGGCTCTCACCCACAGTACACCCTAAACTGCTTCCTCTCACAGGGAGGACGAGGGTCGCTAAAGCACGGTTTCCCTACAGTGTTGCTTCTCCCGGTTGGAACGCGGGCTCTTCGACTTCCATGCGAGAGTGGGGCCGCAGCGCTAACTTCATGAAACAAGTGGGGAGTCGTGTTCTGCTCTCTCCCGGGGCCTGAGCCTCACCCGGAACCTGGGGGTGGGCTCACGTGCAGTGGGCTCACTCACGCGCACAGCAAAATGCGTCCACCCTCCGGCAGAGGGCTCTTTCAGCCGAAGCAGGGATGCTCTACGGAGTTGTTCCTTTGAGTTAGGTGGTTGGCTACTTAGGCCCGCAGGCACACCCGGGGCCAGGGTCCCAGCCTCATAAACAAGAGGTGTGTTGAGAGCCGCCTCGCGCACCGGCCTGCTTCTCACTCCATTTCACGTGGGGGACCCTTTCCCGGCCTCTCCTACAAGAACACTGGAAAATTGCTCCAGCTTCAGGGACGGCGAAGTTCACTAAAGCGCAGCTAAGTCGGTCGCATTGATTCTTGGCGTTGGTAGCCCGGTAGCTAGGCATCCAGGCACACGGGGTACAGCAGTGCCAATCTCCTAAACGGAGAGGGGAGCCGACAGCAGCCTTCCTTTACACTCCTGCTTCTCACTCAGAGTTACGTTTTCGTTCCCTTCCCCAAGCTTTCACCAAAACACACGACAGATGACGCTCACGCTCAAGAAGGGCGATCTTTGCTGAGGCAAGGGTTCTCTACAGCTTTGTCCCTTTGCGATGGGTGGACGGCCGTTAGGACTCCACGCACGCACGGGAGAGCTGATCTAGGTTCCCGAAACAAGAGCTGAGTCGAGAGGTGCCTTCTGCCCATGCCTATTTCTCCCTCGGAATTCTGCTGGGACTCAGTCCCCAGGCTTGCCCTCCAGCAGAGTTGAAAATGCTGCCACCCTGTGCAGAGGCGAATGAGCTGCAGCTGGGAATCTTTACAGGCTTCTTTCTGCCAGATCAGTGTGGAGCACCCAGCATTCCAGTGCACACATGGAGCAGTGGCGTTAGCTTCAGGTCACAAGCGCTGGGCCAAGGGGTGCCTTCTGGCCCGGACTTCTGCTCCCTGGCTGTCACGGAAGGAGACCGCTCCCCGGACTCTCACCCACGGCAGCCTGGAAGCTGCTTCCTCCCTCCGAGAGGTGGATGGGAGCTAAAGCACGGCTCCTCTATCGTATGGGTTTTCGAGGAAGACTGCTAGCCATTAGACTCCCATGGAAAGTGGGCCCGCAGTGCTCGTTTCATGAAACACGTGAGGAGTCGTGTTCTGCCTCCTGCCGCCCAGGGCCCGAGTCTCACTTCGAAAAGGCTCTCGGCCTCACTTGCCGTGCTCTCCGCATTCCCACAGCAAACGGCTGCCCACCTCAGCAACGGCTATTGGAGCTGAGGCGCGGGTTCTCACCAGAGCTGTGGCTCCCAGTTAGGGGGCTGCCTTTAGGCCTGCACGCACACACGGGGCAACGGGAATGGCCTCGTCCACACGAGGTGAGTTGACAGCCGCCTTCGGCACCGGCCTGTCTCTCCCCCGATTCTCTGTATGGAGCCCGTCCCCAGGCTCTCTCTCACCCACGCTCCACCCTAAACCGCTTCCTCCCGCAGAGAGGTCGACGGTAGCTTAAAGCACGGTTTCTGCACACTGTTGTTTCTCCGAGTTGGAACGCCCGCCTTTAGGCTTCCATGCCCAAGTAGGGCCGCAGGGCTGGCTAGATCAACCACACGGCTAGTCGTGTTCTGCCTTCTGCCGGGGCCTGCGTCTCCCTCGCAAAAGGCTTTGGGCTCCCTTGCAGTGCTCTCCTGCACGCACACCACGCCATGCTTCTACCCTCGGGAGCTGCTGGTTTAGCTGAAGCACGGATTCTCTCCCGAGTTCTTCCTTCGAGTTAGGGGGTTGTCTTTGAGGCTCCACGCACCTCCACCGGGGGCATCGGTACTAGACCCGTAACCATGGTGTGAGTTGAGAGCTGCCTTCTGCACCGGCCTGTCTCTCCCACGCTTTTACGTAATGGAACCCGTCCCCAGGCTCTCACCCACAGTACACCCTAAACTGCTTCCTCTCACAGGGAGGACGAGGGTCGCTAAAGCACGGTTTCCCTACAGTGTTGCTTCTCCCGGTTGGAACGCGGGCTCTTCGACTTCCATGCGAGAGTGGGGCCGCAGCGCTAACTTCATGAAACAAGTGGGGAGTCGTGTTCTGCTCTCTCCCGGGGCCTGAGCCTCACCCGGAACCTGGGGGTGGGCTCACGTGCAGTGGGCTCACTCACGCGCACAGCAAAATGCGTCCACCCTCCGGCAGAGGGCTCTTTCAGCCGAAGCAGGGATGCTCTACGGAGTTGTTCCTTTGAGTTAGGTGGTTGGCTACTTAGGCCCGCAGGCACACCCGGGGCCAGGGTCCCAGCCTCATAAACAAGAGGTGTGTTGAGAGCCGCCTCGCGCACCGGCCTGCTTCTCACTCCATTTCACGTGGGGGACCCTTTCCCGGCCTCTCCTACAAGAACACTGGAAAATTGCTCCAGCTTCAGGGACGGCGAAGTTCACTAAAGCGCAGCTAAGTCGGTCGCATTGATTCTTGGCGTTGGTAGCCCGGTAGCTAGGCATCCAGGCACACGGGGTACAGCAGTGCCAATCTCCTAAACGGAGAGGGGAGCCGACAGCAGCCTTCCTTTACACTCCTGCTTCTCACTCAGAGTTACGTTTTCGTTCCCTTCCCCAAGCTTTCACCAAAACACACGACAGATGACGCTCACGCTCAAGAAGGGCGATCTTTGCTGAGGCAAGGGTTCTCTACAGCTTTGTCCCTTTGCGATGGGTGGACGGCCGTTAGGACTCCACGCACGCACGGGAGAGCCGATCTAGGTTCCCGAAACAAGAGCTGAGTCGAGAGGTGCCTTCTGCCCATGCCTATTTCTCCCTCGGAATTCTGCTGGGACTCAGTCCCCAGGCTTGCCCTCCAGCAGAGTTGAAAATGCTGCCACCCTGTGCAGAGGCGAATGAGCTGCAGCTGGGAATCTTTACAGGCTTCTTTCTGCCAGATCAGTGTGGAGCACCCAGCATTCCAGTGCACACATGGAGCAGTGGCGTTAGCTTCAGGTCACAAGCGCTGGGCCAAGGGGTGCCTTCTGGCCCGGACTTCTGCTCCCTGGCTGTCACGGAAGGAGACCGCTCCCCGGACTCTCACCCACGGCAGCCTGGAAGCTGCTTCCTCCCTCCGAGAGGTGGATGGGAGCTAAAGCACGGCTCCTCTATCGTATGGGTTTTCGAGGAAGACTGCTAGCCATTAGACTCCCATGGAAAGTGGGCCCGCAGTGCTCGTTTCATGAAACACGTGAGGAGTCGTGTTCTGCCTCCTGCCGCCCAGGGCCCGAGTCTCACTTCGAAAAGGCTCTCGGCCTCACTTGCCGTGCTCTCCGCATTCCCACAGCAAACGGCTGCCCACCTCAGCAACGGCTATTGGAGCTGAGGCGCGGGTTCTCACCAGAGCTGTGGCTCCCAGTTAGGGGGCTGCCTTTAGGCCTGCACGCACACACGGGGCAACGGGAATGGCCTCGTCCACACGAGGTGAGTTGACAGCCGCCTTCGGCACCGGCCTGTCTCTCCCCCGATTCTCTGTATGGAGCCCGTCCCCAGGCTCTCTCTCACCCACGCTCCACCCTAAACCGCTTCCTCCCGCAGAGAGGTCGACGGTAGCTTAAAGCACGGTTTCTGCACACTGTTGTTTCTCCGAGTTGGAACGCCCGCCTTTAGGCTTCCATGCCCAAGTAGGGCCGCAGGGCTGGCTAGATCAACCACACGGCTAGTCGTGTTCTGCCTTCTGCCGGGGCCTGCGTCTCCCTCGCAAAAGGCTTTGGGCTCCCTTGCAGTGCTCTCCTGCACGCACACCACGCCATGCTTCTACCCTCGGGAGCTGCTGGTTTAGCTGAAGCACGGATTCTCTCCCGAGTTCTTCCTTCGAGTTAGGGGGTTGTCTTTGAGGCTCCACGCACCTCCACCGGGGGCATCGGTACTAGACCCGTAACCATGGTGTGAGTTGAGAGCTGCCTTCTGCACCGGCCTGTCTCTCCCACGCTTTTACGTAATGGAACCCGTCCCCAGGCTCTCACCCACAGTACACCCTAAACTGCTTCCTCTCACAGGGAGGACGAGGGTCGCTAAAGCACGGTTTCCCTACAGTGTTGCTTCTCCCGGTTGGAACGCGGGCTCTTCGACTTCCATGCGAGAGTGGGGCCGCAGCGCTAACTTCATGAAACAAGTGGGGAGTCGTGTTCTGCTCTCTCCCGGGGCCTGAGCCTCACCCGGAACCTGGGGGTGGGCTCACGTGCAGTGGGCTCACTCACGCGCACAGCAAAATGCGTCCACCCTCCGGCAGAGGGCTCTTTCAGCCGAAGCAGGGATGCTCTACGGAGTTGTTCCTTTGAGTTAGGTGGTTGGCTACTTAGGCCCGCAGGCACACCCGGGGCCAGGGTCCCAGCCTCATAAACAAGAGGTGTGTTGAGAGCCGCCTCGCGCACCGGCCTGCTTCTCACTCCATTTCACGTGGGGGACCCTTTCCCGGCCTCTCCTACAAGAACACTGGAAAATTGCTCCAGCTTCAGGGACGGCGAAGTTCAGTAAAGCGCAGCTAAGTCGGTCGCATTGATTCTTGGCGTTGGTAGCCCGGTAGCTAGGCATCCAGGCACACGGGGTACAGCAGTGCCAATCTCCTAAACGGAGAGGGGAGCCGACAGCAGCCTTCCTTTACACTCCTGCTTCTCACTCAGAGTTACGTTTTCGTTCCCTTCCCCAAGCTTTCACCAAAACACACGACAGATGACGCTCACGCTCAAGAAGGGCGATCTTTGCTGAGGCAAGGGTTCTCTACAGCTTTGTCCCTTTGCGATGGGTGGGCGGCCGTTAGGACTCCACGCACGCACGGGAGAGCCGATCTAGGTTCCCGAAACAAGAGCTGAGTCGAGAGGTGCCTTCTGCCCATGCCTATTTCTCCCTCGGAATTCTGCTGGGACTCAGTCCCCAGGTTTGCCCTCCAGCAGAGTTGAAAATGCTGCCACCCTGTGCAGAGGCGAATGAGCTGCAGCTGGGAGTCTTTACAGGCTTCTTTCTGCCAGATCCGTGTGGAGCACCCAGCATTCCAGTGCACACATGGAGCAGTGGCGTTAGCTTCAGGTCACAAGCGCTGGGCCAAGGGGTGCCTTCTGGCCCGGACTTCTGCTCCCTGGCTGTCACGGAAGGAGACCGCTCCCCGGACTCTCACCCACGGCAGCCTGGAAGCTGCTTCCTCCCTCCGAGAGGTGGATGGGAGCTAAAGCACGGCTCCTCTATCGTATGGGTTTTCGAGGAAGACTGCTAGCCATTAGACTCCCATGGAAAGTGGGCCCGCAGTGCTCGTTTCATGAAACACGTGAGGAGTCGTGTTCTGCCTCCTGCCGCCCAGGGCCCGAGTCTCACTTCGAAAAGGCTCTCGGCCTCACTTGCCGTGCTCTCCGCATTCCCACAGCAAACGGCTGCCCACCTCAGCAACGGCTATTGGAGCTGAGGCGCGGGTTCTCACCAGAGCTGTGGCTCCCAGTTAGGGGGCTGCCTTTAAGCCTGCACGCACACACGGGGCAACGGGAATGGCCTCGTCCACACGAGGTGAGTTGACAGCTGCCTTCGGCACCGGCCTGTCTCTCCCCCGATTCTCTGTATGGAGCCCGTCCCCAGGCTCTCTCTCACCCACGCTCCACCCTAAACCGCTTCCTCCCGCAGAGAGGTCGACGGTAGCTTAAAGCACGGTTTCTGCACACTGTTGTTTCTCCGAGTTGGAACGCCCGCCTTTAGGCTTCCATGCCCAAGTAGGGCCGCAGGGCTGGCTAGATCAACCACACGGCTAGTCGTGTTCTGCCTTCTGCCGGGGCCTGCGTCTCCCTCGCAAAAGGCTTTGGGCTCCCTTGCAGTGCTCTCCTGCACGCACACCACGCCATGCTTCTACCCTCGGGAGCTGCTGGTTTAGCTGAAGCACGGATTCTCTCCCGAGTTCTTCCTTCGAGTTAGGGGGTTGTCTTTGAGGCTCCACGCACCTCCACCGGGGGCATCGGTACTAGACCCGTAACCATGGTGTGAGTTGAGAGCTGCCTTCTGCACCGGCCTGTCTCTCCCACGATTTTACGTAATGGAGCCCGTCCCCAGGCTCTCACCCACAGTACACCCTAAACTGCTTCCTCTCACAGGGAGGACGAGGGTCGCTAAAGCACGGTTTCCCTACAGTGTTGCTTCTCCCGGTTGGAACGCGGGCTCTTCGACTTCCATGCGAGAGTGGGGCCGCAGCGCTAACTTCATGAAACAAGTGGGGAGTCGTGTTCTGCTCTCTCCCGGGGCCTGAGCCTCACCCGGAACCTGGGGGTGGGCTCACGTGCAGTGGGCTCACTCACGCGCACAGCAAAATGCGTCCACCCTCCGGCAGAGGGCTCTTTCAGCCGAAGCAGGGATGCTCTACGGAGTTGTTCCTTTGAGTTAGGTGGTTGGCTACTTAGGCCCGCAGGCACACCCGGGGCCAGGGTCCCAGCCTCATAAACAAGAGGTGTGTTGAGAGCCGCCTCGCGCACCGGCCTGCTTCTCACTCCATTTCACGTGGGGGACCCTTTCCCGGCCTCTCCTACAAGAACACTGGAAAATTGCTCCAGCTTCAGGGACGGCGAAGTTCAGTAAAGCGCAGCTAAGTCGGTAGCATTGATTCTTGGCGTTGGTAGCCCGGTAGCTAGGCATCCAGGCACACGGCATACAGCAGTGCCAATCTCCTAAACGGAGAGGGGAGTCGACAGCAGCCTTCCTTTACACTCCTGCTTCTCACTCAGAGTTACGTTTTCGTTCCCTTCCCCAAGCTTTCACCAAAACACACGACAGATGACGCTCACGCTCAGGAAGGGCGATCTTTGCTGAGGCAAGGGTTCTCTATAGCTTTGTCCCTTTGCGATGGGTGGGCGGCCGTTAGGACTCCACGCACGCACGGGAGAGCCGATCTAGGTTCCCGAAACAAGAGCTGAGTCGAGAGGTGCCTTCTGCCCATGCCTATTTCTCCCTCGGAATTCTGCTGGGACTCAGTCCCCAGGTTTGCCCTCCAGCAGAGTTGAAAATGCTGCCACCCTGTGCAGAGGCGAATGAGCTGCAGCTGGGAGTCTTTACAGGCTTCTTTCTGCCAGATCCGTGTGGAGCACCCAGCATTCCAGTGCACACATGGAGCAGTGGCGTTAGCTTCAGGTCACAAGCGCTGGGCCAAGGGGTGCCTTCTGGCCCGGACTTCTGCTCCCTGGCTGTCACGGAAGGAGACCGCTCCCCGGACTCTCACCCACGGCAGCCTGGAAGCTGCTTCCTCCCTCCGAGAGGTGGATGGGAGCTAAAGCACGGCTCCTCTATCGTATGGGTTTTCGAGGAAGACTGCTAGCCATTAGACTCCCATGGAAAGTGGGCCCGCAGTGCTCGTTTCATGAAACACGTGAGGAGTCGTGTTCTGCCTCCTGCCGCCCAGGGCCCGAGTCTCACTTCGAAAAGGCTCTCGGCCTCACTTGCCGTGCTCTCCGCATTCCCACAGCAAACGGCTGCCCACCTCAGCAACGGCTATTGGAGCTGAAGCGCGGGTTCTCACCAGAGCTGTGGCTCCCAGTTAGGGGGCTGCCTTTAGGCCTGCACGCACACACGGGGCAACGGGAATGGCCTCGTCCACACGAGGTGAGTTGACAGCTGCCTTCGGCACCGGCCTGTCTCTCCCCCGATTCTCTGTATGGAGCCCGTCCCCAGGCTCTCTCTCACCCACGCTCCACCCTAAACCGCTTCCTCCCGCAGAGAGGTCGACGGTAGCTTAAAGCACGGTTTCTGCACACTGTTGTTTCTCCGAGTTGGAACGCCCGCCTTTAGGCTTCCATGCCCAAGTAGGGCCGCAGGGCTGGCTAGATCAACCACACGGCTAGTCGTGTTCTGCCTTCTGCCGGGGCCTGCGTCTCCCTCGCAAAAGGCTTTGGGCTCCCTTGCAGTGCTCTCCTGCACGCACACCACGCCATGCTTCTACCCTCGGGAGCTGCTGGTTTAGCTGAAGCACGGATTCTCTCCCGAGTTCTTCCTTCGAGTTAGGGGGTTGTCTTTGAGGCTCCACGCACCTCCACCGGGGGCATCGGTACTAGACCCGTAACCATGGTGTGAGTTGAGAGCTGCCTTCTGCACCGGCCTGTCTCTCCCACGATTTTACGTAATGGAGCCCGTCCCCAGGCTCTCACCCACAGTACACCCTAAACTGCTTCCTCTCACAGGGAGGACGAGGGTAGCTAAAGCACGGTTTCCCTACAGTGTTGCTTCTCCCGGTTGGAACGCGGGCTCTTCGACTTCCATGCGAGAGTGGGGCCGCAGCGCTAACTTCATGAAACAAGTGGGGAGTCGTGTTCTGCTCTCTCCCGGGGCCTGAGCCTCACCCGGAACCTGGGGGTGGGCTCACGTGCAGTGGGCTCACTCACGCGCACAGCAAAATGCGTCCACCCTCCGGCAGAGGGCTCTTTCAGCCGAAGCAGGGATGCTCTACGGAGTTGTTCCTTTGAGTTAGGTGGTTGGCTACTTAGGCCCGCAGGCACACCCGGGGCCAGGGTCCCAGCCTCATAAACAAGAGGTGTGTTGAGAGCCGCCTCGCGCACCGGCCTGCTTCTCACTCCATTTCACGTGGGGGACCCTTTCCCGGCCTCTCCTACAAGAACACTGGAAAATTGCTCCAGCTTCAGGGACGGCGAAGTTCACTAAAGCGCAGCTAAGTCGGTAGCATTGATTCTTGGCGTTGGTAGCCCGGTAGCTAGGCATCCAGGCACACGGGGTACAGCAGTGCCAATCTCCTAAACGGAGAGGGGAGTCGACAGCAGCCTTCCTTTACACTCCTGCTTCTCACTCAGAGTTACGTTTTCGTTCCCTTCCCCAAGCTTTCACCAAAACACACGACAGATGACGCTCACGCTCAGGAAGGGCGATCTTTGCTGAGGCAAGGGTTCTCTACAGCTTTGTCCCTTTGCGATGGGTGGGCGGCCGTTAGGACTCCACGCACGCACGGGAGAGCCGATCTAGGTTCCCGAAACAAGAGCTGAGTCGAGAGGTGCCTTCTGCCCATGCCTATTTCTCCCTCGGAATTCTGCTGGGACTCAGTCCCCAGGTTTGCCCTCCAGCAGAGTTGAAAATGCTGCCACCCTGTGCAGAGGCGAATGAGCTGCAGCTGGGAGTCTTTACAGGCTTCTTTCTGCCAGATCCGTGTGGAGCACCCAGCATTCCAGTGCACACATGGAGCAGTGGCGTTAGCTTCAGGTCACAAGCGCTGGGCCAAGGGGTGCCTTCTGGCCCGGACTTCTGCTCCCTGGCTGTCACGGAAGGAGACCGCTCCCCGGACTCTCACCCACGGCAGCCTGGAAGCTGCTTCCTCCCTCCGAGAGGTGGATGGGAGCTAAAGCACGGCTCCTCTATCGTATGGGTTTTCGAGGAAGACTGCTGGCCATTAGACTCCCATGGAAAGTGGGCCCGCAGTGCTCGTTTCATGAAACACGTGAGGAGTCGTGTTCTGCCTCCTGCCGCCCAGGGCCCGAGTCTCACTTCGAAAAGGCTCTCGGCCTCACTTGCCGTGCTCTCCGCATTCCCACAGCAAACGGCTGCCCACCTCAGCAACGGCTATTGGAGCTGAGGCGCGGGTTCTCACCAGAGCTGTGGCTTCCAGTTAGGGGGCTGCCTTTAGGCCTGCACGCACACACGGGGCAACGGGAATGGCCTCGTCCACACGAGGTGAGTTGACAGCTGCCTTCGGCACCGGCCTGTCTCTCCCCCGATTCTCTGTATGGAGCCCGTCCCCAGGCTCTCTCTCACCCACGCTCCACCCTAAACCGCTTCCTCCCGCAGAGAGGTCGACGGTAGCTTAAAGCACGGTTTCTGCACACTGTTGTTTCTCCGAGTTGGAACGCCCGCCTTTAGGCTTCCATGCCCAAGTAGGGCCGCAGGGCTGGCTAGATCAACCACACGGCTAGTCGTGTTCTGCCTTCTGCCGGGGCCTGCGTCTCCCTCGCAAAAGGCTTTGGGCTCCCTTGCAGTGCTCTCCTGCACGCACACCACGCCATGCTTCTACCCTCGGGAGCTGCTGGTTTAGCTGAAGCACGGATTCTCTCCCGAGTTCTTCCTTCGAGTTAGGGGGTTGTCTTTGAGGCTCCACGCACCTCCACCGGGGGCATCGGTACTAGACCCGTAACCATGGTGTGAGTTGAGAGCTGCCTTCTGCACCGGCCTGTCTCTCCCACGCTTTTACGTAATGGAACCCGTCCCCAGGCTCTCACCCACAGTACACCCTAAACTGCTTCCTCTCACAGGGAGGACGAGGGTCGCTAAAGCACGGTTTCCCTACAGTGTTGCTTCTCCCGGTTGGAACGCGGGCTCTTCGACTTCCATGCGAGAGTGGGGCCGCAGCGCTAACTTCATGAAACAAGTGGGGAGTCGTGTTCTGCTCTCTCCCGGGGCCTGAGCCTCACCCGGAACCTGGGGGTGGGCTCACTTGCAGTGGGCTCACTCACGCGCACAGCAAAATGCGTCCACCCTCCGGCAGTGGGCTCTTTCAGCCGAAGCAGGGATGCTCTACGGAGTTGTTCCTTTGAGTTAGGTGGTTGGCTACTTAGGCCCGCAGGCACACCCGGGGCCAGGGTCCCAGCCTCATAAACAAGAGGTGTGTTGAGAGCCGCCTCGCGCACCGGCCTGCTTCTCACTCCATTTCACGTGGGGGACCCTTTCCCGGCCTCTCCTACAAGAACACTGGAAAATTGCTCCAGCTTCAGGGACGGCGAAGTTCACTAAAGCGCAGCTAAGTCGGTCGCATTGATTCTTGGCGTTGGTAGCCCGGTAGCTAGGCATCCAGGCACACGGGGTACAGCAGTGCCAATCTCCTAAACGGAGAGGGGAGCCGACAGCAGCCTTCCTTTACACTCCTGCTTCTCACTCAGAGTTACGTTTTCGTTCCCTTCCCCAAGCTTTCACCAAAACACACGACAGATGACGCTCACGCTCAAGAAGGGCGATCTTTGCTGAGGCAAGGGTTCTCTACAGCTTTGTCCCTTTGCGATGGGTGGACGGCCGTTAGGACTCCACGCACGCACGGGAGAGCCGATCTAGGTTCCCGAAACAAGAGCTGAGTCGAGAGGTGCCTTCTGCCCATGCCTATTTCTCCCTCGGAATTCTGCTGGGACTCAGTCCCCAGGCTTGCCCTCCAGCAGAGTTGAAAATGCTGCCACCCTGTGCAGAGGCGAATGAGCTGCAGCTGGGAATCTTTACAGGCTTCTTTCTGCCAGATCAGTTTGGAGCACCCAGCATTCCAGTGCACACATGGAGCAGTGGCGTTAGCTTCAGGTCACAAGCGCTGGGCCAAGGGGTGCCTTCTGGCCCGGACTTCTGCTCCCTGGCTGTCACGGAAGGAGACCGCTCCCCGGACTCTCACCCACGGCAGCCTGGAAGCTGCTTCCTCCCTCCGAGAGGTGGATGGGAGCTAAAGCACGGCTCCTCTATCGTATGGGTTTTCGAGGAAGACTGCTAGCCATTAGACTCCCATGGAAAGTGGGCCCGCAGTGCTCGTTTCATGAAACACGTGAGGAGTCGTGTTCTGCCTCCTGCCGCCCAGGGCCCGAGTCTCACTTCGAAAAGGCTCTCGGCCTCACTTGCCGTGCTCTCCGCATTCCCACAGCAAACGGCTGCCCACCTCAGCAACGGCTATTGGAGCTGAGGCGCGGGTTCTCACCAGAGCTGTGGCTCCCAGTTAGGGGGCTGCCTTTAGGCCTGCACGCACACACGGGGCAACGGGAATGGCCTCGTCCACACGAGGTGAGTTGACAGCTGCCTTCGGCACCGGCCTGTCTCTCCCCCGATTCTCTGTATGGAGCCCGTCCCCAGGCTCTCTCTCACCCACGCTCCACCCTAAACCGCTTCCTCCCGCAGAGAGGTCGACGGTAGCTTAAAGCACGGTTTCTGCACACTGTTGTTTCTCCGAGTTGGAACGCCCGCCTTTAGGCTTCCATGCCCAAGTAGGGCCGCAGGGCTGGCTAGATCAACCACACGGCTAGTCGTGTTCTGCCTTCTGCCGGGGCCTGCGTCTCCCTCGCAAAAGGCTTTGGGCTCCCTTGCAGTGCTCTCCTGCACGCACACCACGCCATGCTTCTACCCTCGGGAGCTGCTGGTTTAGCTGAAGCACGGATTCTCTCCCGAGTTCTTCCTTCGAGTTAGGGGGTTGTCTTTGAGGCTCCACGCACCTCCACCGGGGGCATCGGTACTAGACCCGTAACCATGGTGTGAGTTGAGAGCTGCCTTCTGCACCGGCCTGTCTCTCCCACGCTTTTACGTAATGGAACCCGTCCCCAGGCTCTCACCCACAGTACACCCTAAACTGCTTCCTCTCACAGGGAGGACGAGGGTCGCTAAAGCACGGTTTCCCTACAGTGTTGCTTCTCCCGGTTGGAACGCGGGCTCTTCGACTTCCATGCGAGAGTGGGGCCGCAGCGCTAACTTCATGAAACAAGTGGGGAGTCGTGTTCTGCTCTCTCCCGGGGCCTGAGCCTCACCCGGAACCTGGGGGTGGGCTCACTTGCAGTGGGCTCACTCACGCGCACAGCAAAATGCGTCCACCCTCCGGCAGAGGGCTCTTTCAGCCGAAGCAGGGATGCTCTACGGAGTTGTTCCTTTGAGTTAGGTGGTTGGCTACTTAGGCCCGCAGGCACACCCGGGGCCAGGGTCCCAGCCTCATAAACAAGAGGTGTGTTGAGAGCCGCCTCGCGCACCGGCCTGCTTCTCACTCCATTTCACGTGGGGGACCCTTTCCCGGCCTCTCCTACAAGAACACTGGAAAATTGCTCCAGCTTCAGGGACGGCGAAGTTCACTAAAGCGCAGCTAAGTCGGTCGCATTGATTCTTGGCGTTGGTAGCCCGGTAGCTAGGCATCCAGGCACACGGGGTACAGCAGTGCCAATCTCCTAAACGGAGAGGGGAGCCGACAGCAGCCTTCCTTTACACTCCTGCTTCTCACTCAGAGTTACGTTTTCGTTCCCTTCCCCAAGCTTTCACCAAAACACACGACAGATGACGCTCACGCTCAAGAAGGGCGATCTTTGCTGAGGCAAGGGTTCTCTACAGCTTTGTCCCTTTGCGATGGGTGGACGGCCGTTAGGACTCCACGCACGCACGGGAGAGCCGATCTAGGTTCCCGAAACAAGAGCTGAGTCGAGAGGTGCCTTCTGCCCATGCCTATTTCTCCCTCGGAATTCTGCTGGGACTCAGTCCCCAGGCTTGCCCTCCAGCAGAGTTGAAAATGCTGCCACCCTGTGCAGAGGCGAATGAGCTGCAGCTGGGATTCTTTACAGGCTTCTTTCTGCCAGATCAGTGTGGAGCACCCAGCATTCCAGTGCACACATGGAGCAGTGGCGTTAGCTTCAGGTCACAAGCGCTGGGCCAAGGGGTGCCTTCTGGCCCGGACTTCTGCTCCCTGGCTGTCACGGAAGGAGACCGCTCCCCGGACTCTCACCCACGGCAGCCTGGAAGCTGCTTCCTCCCTCCGAGAGGTGGATGGGAGCTAAAGCACGGCTCCTCTATCGTATGGGTTTTCGAGGAAGACTGCTAGCCATTAGACTCCCATGGAAAGTGGGCCCGCAGTGCTCGTTTCATGAAACACGTGAGGAGTCGTGTTCTGCCTCCTGCCGCCCAGGGCCCGAGTCTCACTTCGAAAAGGCTCTCGGCCTCACTTGCCGTGCTCTCCGCATTCCCACAGCAAACGGCTGCCCACCTCAGCAACGGCTATTGGAGCTGAGGCGCGGGTTCTCACCAGAGCTGTGGCTCCCAGTTAGGGGGCTGCCTTTAGGCCTGCACGCACACACGGGGCAACGGGAATGGCCTCGTCCACACGAGGTGAGTTGACAGCCGCCTTCGGCACCGGCCTGTCTCTCCCCCGATTCTCTGTATGGAGCCCGTCCCCAGGCTCTCTCTCACCCACGCTCCACCCTAAACCGCTTCCTCCCGCAGAGAGGTCGACGGTAGCTTAAAGCACGGTTTCTGCACACTGTTGTTTCTCCGAGTTGGAACGCCCGCCTTTAGGCTTCCATGCCCAAGTAGGGCCGCAGGGCTGGCTAGATCAACCACACGGCTAGTCGTGTTCTGCCTTCTGCCGGGGCCTGCGTCTCCCTCGCAAAAGGCTTTGGGCTCCCTTGCAGTGCTCTCCTACACGCACACCACGCCATGCTTCTACCCTCGGGAGCTGCTGGTTTAGCTGAAGCACGGATTCTCTCCCGAGTTCTTCCTTCGAGTTAGGGGGTTGTCTTTGAGGCTCCACGCACCTCCACCGGGGGCATCGGTACTAGACCCGTAACCATGGTGTGAGTTGAGAGCTGCCTTCTGCACCGGCCTGTCTCTCCCACGCTTTTACGTAATGGAACCCGTCCCCAGGCTCTCACCCACAGTACACCCTAAACTGCTTCCTCTCACAGGGAGGACGAGGGTCGCTAAAGCACGGTTTCCCTACAGTGTTGCTTCTCCCGGTTGGAACGCGGGCTCTTCGACTTCCATGCGAGAGTGGGGCCGCAGCGCTAACTTCATGAAACAAGTGGGGAGTCGTGTTCTGCTCTCTCCCGGGGCCTGAGCCTCACCCGGAACCTGGGGGTGGGCTCACTTGCAGTGGGCTCACTCACGCGCACAGCAAAATGCGTCCACCCTCCGGCAGAGGGCTCTTTCAGCCGAAGCAGGGATGCTCTACGGAGTTGTTCCTTTGAGTTAGGTGGTTGGCTACTTAGGCCCGCAGGCACACCCGGGGCCAGGGTCCCAGCCTCATAAACAAGAGGTGTGTTGAGAGCCGCCTCGCGCACCGGCCTGCTTCTCACTCCATTTCACGTGGGGGACCCTTTCCCGGCCTCTCCTACAAGAACACTGGAAAATTGCTCCAGCTTCAGGGACGGCGAAGTTCACTAAAGCGCAGCTAAGTCGGTCGCATTGATTCTTGGCGTTGGTAGCCCGGTAGCTAGGCATCCAGGCACACGGGGTACAGCAGTGCCAATCTCCTAAACGGAGAGGGGAGCCGACAGCAGCCTTCCTTTACACTCCTGCTTCTCACTCAGAGTTACGTTTTCGTTCCCTTCCCCAAGCTTTCACCAAAACACACGACAGATGACGCTCACGCTCAAGAAGGGCGATCTTTGCTGAGGCAAGGGTTCTCTACAGCTTTGTCCCTTTGCGATGGGTGGACGGCCGTTAGGACTCCACGCACGCACGGGAGAGCCGATCTAGGTTCCCGAAACAAGAGCTGAGTCGAGAGGTGCCTTCTGCCCATGCCTATTTCTCCCTCGGAATTCTGCTGGGACTCAGTCCCCAGGCTTGCCCTCCAGCAGAGTTGAAAATGCTGCCACCCTGTGCAGAGGCGAATGAGCTGCAGCTGGGATTCTTTACAGGCTTCTTTCTGCCAGATCAGTGTGGAGCACCCAGCATTCCAGTGCACACATGGAGCAGTGGCGTTAGCTTCAGGTCACAAGCGCTGGGCCAAGGGGTGCCTTCTGGCCCGGACTTCTGCTCCCTGGCTGTCACGGAAGGAGACCGCTCCCCGGACTCTCACCCACGGCAGCCTGGAAGCTGCTTCCTCCCTCCGAGAGGTGGATGGGAGCTAAAGCACGGCTCCTCTATCGTATGGGTTTTCGAGGAAGACTGCTAGCCATTAGACTCCCATGGAAAGTGGGCCCGCAGTGCTCGTTTCATGAAACACGTGAGGAGTCGTGTTCTGCCTCCTGCCGCCCAGGGCCCGAGTCTCACTTCGAAAAGGCTCTCGGCCTCACTTGCCGTGCTCTCCGCATTCCCACAGCAAACGGCTGCCCACCTCAGCAACGGCTATTGGAGCTGAGGCGCGGGTTCTCACCAGAGCTGTGGCTCCCAGTTAGGGGGCTGCCTTTAGGCCTGCACGCACACACGGGGCAACGGGAATGGCCTCGTCCACACGAGGTGAGTTGACAGCCGCCTTCGGCACCGGCCTGTCTCTCCCCCGATTCTCTGTATGGAGCCCGTCCCCAGGCTCTCTCTCACCCACGCTCCACCCTAAACCGCTTCCTCCCGCAGAGAGGTCGACGGTAGCTTAAAGCACGGTTTCTGCACACTGTTGTTTCTCCGAGTTGGAACGCCCGCCTTTAGGCTTCCATGCCCAAGTAGGGCCGCAGGGCTGGCTAGATCAACCACATGGCTAGTCGTGTTCTGCCTTCTGCCGGGGCCTGCGTCTCCCTCGCAAAAGGCTTTGGGCTCCCTTGCAGTGCTCTCCTGCACGCACACCACGCCATGCTTCTACCCTCGGGAGCTGCTGGTTTAGCTGAAGCACGGATTCTCTCCCGAGTTCTTCCTTCGAGTTAGGGGGTTGTCTTTGAGGCTCCACGCACCTCCACCGGGGGCATCGGTACTAGACCCGTAACCATGGTGTGAGTTGAGAGCTGCCTTCTGCACCGGCCTGTCTCTCCCACGCTTTTACGTAATGGAACCCGTCCCCAGGCTCTCACCCACAGTACACCCTAAACTGCTTCCTCTCACAGGGAGGACGAGGGTCGCTAAAGCACGGTTTCCCTACAGTGTTGCTTCTCCCGGTTGGAACGCGGGCTCTTCGACTTCCATGCGAGAGTGGGGCCGCAGCGCTAACTTCATGAAACAAGTGGGGAGTCGTGTTCTGCTCTCTCCCGGGGCCTGAGCCTCACCCGGAACCTGGGGGTGGGCTCACGTGCAGTGGGCTCACTCACGCGCACAGCAAAATGCGTCCACCCTCCGGCAGAGGGCTCTTTCAGCCGAAGCAGGGATGCTCTACGGAGTTGTTCCTTTGAGTTAGGTGGTTGGCTACTTAGGCCCGCAGGCACACCCGGGGCCAGGGTCCCAGCCTCATAAACAAGAGGTGTGTTGAGAGCCGCCTCGCGCACCGGCCTGCTTCTCACTCCATTTCACGTGGGGGACCCTTTCCCGGCCTCTCCTACAAGAACACTGGAAAATTGCTCCAGCTTCAGGGACGGCGAAGTTCACTAAAGCGCAGCTAAGTCGGTCGCATTGATTCTTGGCGTTGGTAGCCCGGTAGCTAGGCATCCAGGCACACGGGGTACAGCAGTGCCAATCTCCTAAACGGAGAGGGGAGCCGACAGCAGCCTTCCTTTACACTCCTGCTTCTCACTCAGAGTTACGTTTTCGTTCCCTTCCCCAAGCTTTCACCAAAACACACGACAGATGACGCTCACGCTCAAGAAGGGCGATCTTTGCTGAGGCAAGGGTTCTCTACAGCTTTGTCCCTTTGCGATGGGTGGACGGCCGTTAGGACTCCACGCACGCACGGGAGAGCCGATCTAGGTTCCCGAAACAAGAGCTGAGTCGAGAGGTGCCTTCTGCCCATGCCTATTTCTCCCTCGGAATTCTGCTGGGACTCAGTCCCCAGGCTTGCCCTCCAGCAGAGTTGAAAATGCTGCCACCCTGTGCAGAGGCGAATGAGCTGCAGCTGGGAATCTTTACAGGCTTCTTTCTGCCAGATCAGTGTGGAGCACCCAGCATTCCAGTGCACACATGGAGCAGTGGCGTTAGCTTCAGGTCACAAGCGCTGGGCCAAGGGGTGCCTTCTGGCCCGGACTTCTGCTCCCTGGCTGTCACGGAAGGAGACCGCTCCCCGGACTCTCACCCACGGCAGCCTGGAAGCTGCTTCCTCCCTCCGAGAGGTGGATGGGAGCTAAAGCACGGCTCCTCTATCGTATGGGTTTTCGAGGAAGACTGCTAGCCATTAGACTCCCATGGAAAGTGGGCCCGCAGTGCTCGTTTCATGAAACACGTGAGGAGTCGTGTTCTGCCTCCTGCCGCCCAGGGCCCGAGTCTCACTTCGAAAAGGCTCTCGGCCTCACTTGCCGTGCTCTCCGCATTCCCACAGCAAACGGCTGCCCACCTCAGCAACGGCTATTGGAGCTGAGGCGCGGGTTCTCACCAGAGCTGTGGCTCCCAGTTAGGGGGCTGCCTTTAGGCCTGCACGCACACACGGGGCAACGGGAATGGCCTCGTCCACACGAGGTGAGTTGACAGCCGCCTTCGGCACCGGCCTGTCTCTCCCCCGATTCTCTGTATGGAGCCCGTCCCCAGGCTCTCTCTCACCCACGCTCCACCCTAAACCGCTTCCTCCCGCAGAGAGGTCGACGGTAGCTTAAAGCACGGTTTCTGCACACTGTTGTTTCTCCGAGTTGGAACGCCCGCCTTTAGGCTTCCATGCCCAAGTAGGGCCGCAGGGCTGGCTAGATCAACCACACGGCTAGTCGTGTTCTGCCTTCTGCCGGGGCCTGCGTCTCCCTCGCAAAAGGCTTTGGGCTCCCTTGCAGTGCTCTCCTGCACGCACACCACGCCATGCTTCTACCCTCGGGAGCTGCTGGTTTAGCTGAAGCACGGATTCTCTCCCGAGTTCTTCCTTCGAGTTAGGGGGTTGTCTTTGAGGCTCCACGCACCTCCACCGGGGGCATCGGTACTAGACCCGTAACCATGGTGTGAGTTGAGAGCTGCCTTCTGCACCGGCCTGTCTCTCCCACGCTTTTACGTAATGGAACCCGTCCCCAGGCTCTCACCCACAGTACACCCTAAACTGCTTCCTCTCACAGGGAGGACGAGGGTCGCTAAAGCACGGTTTCCCTACAGTGTTGCTTCTCCCGGTTGGAACGCGGGCTCTTCGACTTCCATGCGAGAGTGGGGCCGCAGCGCTAACTTCATGAAACAAGTGGGGAGTCGTGTTCTGCTCTCTCCCGGGGCCTGAGCCTCACCCGGAACCTGGGGGTGGGCTCACGTGCAGTGGGCTCACTCACGCGCACAGCAAAATGCGTCCACCCTCCGGCAGAGGGCTCTTTCAGCCGAAGCAGGGATGCTCTACGGAGTTGTTCCTTTGAGTTAGGTGGTTGGCTACTTAGGCCCGCAGGCACACCCGGGGCCAGGGTCCCAGCCTCATAAACAAGAGGTGTGTTGAGAGCCGCCTCGCGCACCGGCCTGCTTCTCACTCCATTTCACGTGGGGGACCCTTTCCCGGCCTCTCCTACAAGAACACTGGAAAATTGCTCCAGCTTCAGGGACGGCGAAGTTCACTAAAGCGCAGCTAAGTCGGTCGCATTGATTCTTGGCGTTGGTAGCCCGGTAGCTAGGCATCCAGGCACACGGGGTACAGCAGTGCCAATCTCCTAAACGGAGAGGGGAGCCGACAGCAGCCTTCCTTTACACTCCTGCTTCTCACTCAGAGTTACGTTTTCGTTCCCTTCCCCAAGCTTTCACCAAAACACACGACAGATGACGCTCACGCTCAAGAAGGGCGATCTTTGCTGAGGCAAGGGTTCTCTACAGCTTTGTCCCTTTGCGATGGGTGGACGGCCGTTAGGACTCCACGCACGCACGGGAGAGCCGATCTAGGTTCCCGAAACAAGAGCTGAGTCGAGAGGTGCCTTCTGCCCATGCCTATTTCTCCCTCGGAATTCTGCTGGGACTCAGTCCCCAGGCTTGCCCTCCAGCAGAGTTGAAAATGCTGCCACCCTGTGCAGAGGCGAATGAGCTGCAGCTGGGAATCTTTACAGGCTTCTTTCTGCCAGATCAGTGTGGAGCACCCAGCATTCCAGTGCACACATGGAGCAGTGGCGTTAGCTTCAGGTCACAAGCGCTGGGCCAAGGGGTGCCTTCTGGCCCGGACTTCTGCTCCCTGGCTGTCACGGAAGGAGACCGCTCCCCGGACTCTCACCCACGGCAGCCTGGAAGCTGCTTCCTCCCTCCGAGAGGTGGATGGGAGCTAAAGCACGGCTCCTCTATCGTATGGGTTTTCGAGGAAGACTGCTAGCCATTAGACTCCCATGGAAAGTGGGCCCGCAGTGCTCGTTTCATGAAACACGTGAGGAGTCGTGTTCTGCCTCCTGCCGCCCAGGGCCCGAGTCTCACTTCGAAAAGGCTCTCGGCCTCACTTGCCGTGCTCTCCGCATTCCCACAGCAAACGGCTGCCCACCTCAGCAACGGCTATTGGAGCTGAGGCGCGGGTTCTCACCAGAGCTGTGGCTCCCAGTTAGGGGGCTGCCTTTAGGCCTGCACGCACACACGGGGCAACGGGAATGGCCTCGTCCACACGAGGTGAGTTGACAGCCGCCTTCGGCACCGGCCTGTCTCTCCCCCGATTCTCTGTATGGAGCCCGTCCCCAGGCTCTCTCTCACCCACGCTCCACCCTAAACCGCTTCCTCCCGCAGAGAGGTCGACGGTAGCTTAAAGCACGGTTTCTGCACACTGTTGTTTCTCCGAGTTGGAACGCCCGCCTTTAGGCTTCCATGCCCAAGTAGGGCCGCAGGGCTGGCTAGATCAACCACACGGCTAGTCGTGTTCTGCCTTCTGCCGGGGCCTGCGTCTCCCTCGCAAAAGGCTTTGGGCTCCCTTGCAGTGCTCTCCTGCACGCACACCACGCCATGCTTCTACCCTCGGGAGCTGCTGGTTTAGCTGAAGCACGGATTCTCTCCCGAGTTCTTCCTTCGAGTTAGGGGGTTGTCTTTGAGGCTCCACGCACCTCCACCGGGGGCATTGGTACTAGACCCGTAACCATGGTGTGAGTTGAGAGCTGCCTTCTGCACCGGCCTGTCTCTCCCACGCTTTTACGTAATGGAACCCGTCCCCAGGCTCTCACCCACAGTACACCCTAAACTGCTTCCTCTCACAGGGAGGACGAGGGTCGCTAAAGCACGGTTTCCCTACAGTGTTGCTTCTCCCGGTTGGAACGCGGGCTCTTCGACTTCCATGCGAGAGTGGGGCCGCAGCGCTAACTTCATGAAACAAGTGGGGAGTCGTGTTCTGCTCTCTCCCGGGGCCTGAGCCTCACCCGGAACCTGGGGGTGGGCTCACGTGCAGTGGGCTCACTCACGCGCACAGCAAAATGCGTCCACCCTCCGGCAGAGGGCTCTTTCAGCCGAAGCAGGGATGCTCTACGGAGTTGTTCCTTTGAGTTAGGTGGTTGGCTACTTAGGCCCGCAGGCACACCCGGGGCCAGGGTCCCAGCCTCATAAACAAGAGGTGTGTTGAGAGCCGCCTCGCGCACCGGCCTGCTTCTCACTCCATTTCACGTGGGGGACCCTTTCCCGGCCTCTCCTACAAGAACACTGGAAAATTGCTCCAGCTTCAGGGACGGCGAAGTTCACTAAAGCGCAGCTAAGTCGGTCGCATTGATTCTTGGCGTTGGTAGCCCGGTAGCTAGGCATCCAGGCACACGGGGTACAGCAGTGCCAATCTCCTAAACGGAGAGGGGAGCCGACAGCAGCCTTCCTTTACACTCCTGCTTCTCACTCAGAGTTACGTTTTCGTTCCCTTCCCCAAGCTTTCACCAAAACACACGACAGATGACGCTCACGCTCAAGAAGGGCGATCTTTGCTGAGGCAAGGGTTCTCTACAGCTTTGTCCCTTTGCGATGGGTGGACGGCCGTTAGGACTCCACGCACGCACGGGAGAGCCGATCTAGGTTCCCGAAACAAGAGCTGAGTCGAGAGGTGCCTTCTGCCCATGCCTATTTCTCCCTCGGAATTCTGCTGGGACTCAGTCCCCAGGCTTGCCCTCCAGCAGAGTTGAAAATGCTGCCACCCTGTGCAGAGGCGAATGAGCTGCA
>NW_026991931.1:0-66371 GCF_029215605.1 Mirounga angustirostris | reverse complement strand
AAACCTTGCTTTCGCTACCATCCAGCGCTCTGAGGGGGAGGGAGCAGTTTCCCGGCTACCGTGGGTGAGCGCCTGGGGAACGGGCTCCTTCTGTGCCGCCACTGCCACCGAGGGAGAAGCAGCCCGGGCCAGGAAGGCACCTCTCGACTCAGCTGTTGTCACCTGGAGCTAACACTACTGCTCCGGTGTGCACTGGAATGCTAAGTGCTCCACACTGGTTTGGCAGGGAGAAGCCGCTAAAGAAGCCCTGCTTCAGCTCCTCCGCCTCGCCACAGGGTGGCGGCCATTTTCCCCTCTGTTGGAGTGCAAGCCTGGGGAGGGAGTCCCAGCTGGGTTCCGGGGGAGAAATTAGCATGGGCAGAGGGCACCCTGTCGCCTCAACTCTTGTTTCGCGAAACTCGATCGGCGCTCCCGTGTGTGCGTGCAGTCCTAAGTGCCATCCAGCCAACGCCGAGGAACAAACCTGTAGAGAACGCGGGCCTCAGCAAGAAGGCCCTTCCTGAGCCGGACCGTCACCTCTGGTGTGCTTTTGTGAAAGCATGAGAAAAGGAACCTAAACGTGACTCGGAGAGAGAAGCAGGCCTGTCAGGAAGGCTGCTGTCGACTCACGCCTTGCTTTAGGAGCTGAGCCCTGCTGCACCCTGTGTGCCTGGATGCCTAGTTCCCAGGCTGCTAAGAGCAAGAATCAATGCTATAGAATGACTGCGCTGTGGCTATCGGGGCCGTTCCTGAAACCAGAGGCATTTTACAGTGCTCGTGTTGGCGAGACGGAGGACAGGGTCCCCTGCGTGAAATGGAGTGAGAAACGGGCCGGTGCGGAAGGCAGCTCTCCACTCACCTGTCCTTTCTGAGGCTACTCCCCTTGCCCGGGGCGTGCCCGCAGGCCTCAAGCCAACCCCCTAACTCAAAGGAACCACCCTGTAGAGAATTCCCGCTCCGGCTAAAAGAGCCATGCCCATGCCCGAGGCTGGAAGCGTTCTGCTGTGTGCACGCGTGAGCGCCCGGCAAGGGAGGCCCGAACCGCTCTCCGTGTGAGACGCAGGCCCCCGCAGAAGGCAGCACACGACTCCCCGCTCGTTGCAGGAAGCGAGCTCTGCGGCCCCGCTTTTGCATGGAAGTCTAACCGCAAGCTTTCTAACTCGAAGCAGCAAGACTGCAGAGACACCGTGCTTTAGCTACCGTCGGCCTCTGTGTGGGAGGAAGCAGTTGAGGGGGTCCTGTGGGTGAGGGCCCGGGGCCGGGCCCCATTCCGTAAGACCGGGGGAGAGACAGGACGGACAGCAGGGAGCTCTCAACTCACATCATGCTTCGGGGGCTGGTACCGTTACCCCGGGGGGGTGCGTGCAGGCTGAAGGACAGCCACCCCACTCGAAGGGAAAACTCGGTAGAGAATGCGTGCCCCAGCTAAAACAGCCGCTCCCGAGGGTGGAGGCATTTTGTTGTGTGCGTGCGTGAGAGCACTGCCAGGGAGTCCCAAACCTAACTCCGAGGGAGCCGCCGGCTGCTGCACAAGGCAGCCCTCGACTCCCCCACTTGTTTCATGAAGCTAGCACCGAGGCCCCGCTTTCGCATGGAAGCCTGATCGCCTGCGCTCTACCTCCAAGAAACAACAGTGGACGGAAACCTTGCTTTCGCTACCATCCATCGCTCTGAGGGGGAGGGAGCAATTTCCCGGCTACCGTGGGTGAGCGCCTGGGGAACGGGCTCCTTCCATGCCGCGACCTAGGGAGAGGCAGCCCGGGCCAGGAAGGCACCTCTCGACTCAGCTGTTGTCACCTGGAGCTAACACTACTGCTCCGCGTGTGCACTGGAATGCTAAGTGCTCCACATTGGTTTGGCAGGGAGAAGCCGCTAAAGAAGCCCCGCTTCAGCTCCTCCGCCTCCCCACAGGGTGGCGGCCATTTTCCCCTCTGCTGGAGTGCAAGCCTGGGGAGGGAGTCCCAGCTGGGTTCCGGGGGAGAAATCAGCATGGGCAGAGGGCACCCTGTCGCCTCAACTCTTGTTTCGGGAAACTCGATCGGCGCTCCCGTGTGTGCGTGCAGTCCTAAGTGCCATCCAGCCAACGCCGAGGAACAAACCTGAAGAGAACGCGGGCCTCAGCAAAGATGGCCCTTCCTGAGCCGGACCGTCACCTCTGGTGTGCTTTTGTGAAAGCATGAGAAATGGAACCTAAACGTGACTCGGAGAGAGAAGCAGGCCTGTCAGGAAGGCTGCTGTCGACTCACGCCTTGGTTTAGGAGCTGAGCCCTGCTGCACCCTGTGAGCCTGGATGCCTAGTTCCCAGGCTGCTAAGAGCAAGAATCAATGCTATAGAAAGACCACGCTGTGGCTATCGGGGCCGTTCCTGAAGCCAGAGGCATTTTACAGTGCTCGTGTTGGAGAGACGGGGGACAGGGTCCCCTGCGTGAATTGGAGCGAGAAAGGGGCCGGTGCGGAACGCAGCTCTCCACTCACCTCTCCTTTCTGAGGCTACTCCCCTTGCCCGGGGCGTGCCCGCAGGCCTCAAGCCAACCCCCTAACTCAAAGGAACCGCCCTGTAGAGAATTCCCGCTTTGGCTAAAAGAACCATGCCGGAGGCTAGAAGACTTCTGCTGTGTGCCCGCGTGAGCGCCCGGCAAGGGAGGCCCAAACCGCTTTCCGTGTGAGACGCAGGCCCCGGCAGAAGGCAGCACACGACTCCCCGCTCGTTTCAGGAAGGGAGCACTGCGGTCCCGCTTTTGCATAGAAGTATAACCGCAAGCCTTCTAACTCGAAGCAGCAACACTGCAGAGACACCGTGCTTTAGCCACCATCGACCTCTGTGTGGGAGGAAGCAGTTGAGGGGGTCCTGTGGGTTAGGGGGCCCGGGGTCGGGCTCCATTCCGTAAGGCCCGGGGAGGGGTGGTGGGGGGGTGGGGGGGAGACAGGCCGGACAGCAGGGAGCTCTCAACTCACACCAGGCCTCCGGGGCTGGTACCGTTGCCCCGGGGGGTGCGTGCAGGCTCAAGTACAGCCACCCCACTCGAAGGGAAAACTCGGTGGAAGACGCGTGCCCCAGCTAAAACAGCCGCTCCCGAGGGTGGAGGCATTTTGTTGTGTGCGTGCCTGAGAGCACTGCAAGGGAGTCCCAAACCTAATTCCGAGGGAGGCGCCGGCTGCTGCACAAGGCAGGACTCGACTCCCCCACTTGTTTCATGAAGCTAGCACCGAGGCCACGCTTTCGCATGGAAGCCTGATCGCCTGCGCTCTACCTCCAAGAAACAACAGTGTAGGGAAACCGTGCTTTCGCTACCATCCACCGCTCTTAGTGGGAGGGAGCAGTTTCCCGGCTACCGTGGGTGAGCGCCAGGGCAACGGGCTCCTTCCATGCCGCCACCGAGGGAGAAGCAGCCCGGGCCAGGAAGGCACCTCTCGACTCAGCTGTTGTCACCTGGAGCTAACACTACTGCACCGCGTGTGCACTGGAATGCTAAGTGCTCCACACTGGTTTGGCAGGGAGAAGCCGCTAAAGAAGCCCCGCTTCAGCTCCTCCTCCTCGCCACAGGGTGGCGGCCATTTTCCCCTCTGCTGGAGTGCAAGCCTGGGGAGGGAGTCCCAGCTGGGTTGCGGGGGAGAAATCAGCGTGGGCAGAGGGCACCCTGTCGCCTCAACTCTTGTTTCGCGAAACTCGATCGGCGCTCCCGTGTGTGCGTGCAGTCCTAAGTGCCATCCAGCCAACGCCGAGGAACAGACCTGTAGAGAACGCGGGCTTCAGCAAAGATGGCCCTTCCTGATCCGGACCGTCACCTCTGGTGTGCTTTTGTGAAAGCATGAGAAATGGAACCTAAACGTGACTCGGAGTGAGAAGGAGGCCTGTCAGGAAGGCTGCTGTCGACTCACGCCTTGCTTTAGGAGCTGAGCCCTGCTGCAGCCTGTGAGCCTGGATGCCTAGTTCCCAGGCTGCTAAGAGCAAGAATCAATGCTATAGAAAGACTGCGCTGTGGCTATCGGGGCCGTTCCTGAAGCCAGAGGCATTTTACAGTGCTCGTGTTGGAGAGACGGGGGACAGGGTCCCCTGCGTGAAATGGAGCGAGAAACGGGCCGGTGCGGAAGGCAGCTCTCCACTCACCTCTCCTTTCTGAGGCTACTCCCCTTGCCCGGGCGTACCCGCAGGCCTCAAGCCAACCCCCTAACTCAAAGGAAACACCCTGTAGAGAATTCCCGCTCCGGCTAAAAGAGCCATGCCCATGCCGGAGGCTGGAAGCGTTCTGCTGTGTGCCCGCGGGAGCGCCCGGCAAGGGAGGCCCAAACCGCTTTCCGTGTGAGACGCAGGCCCCCGCAGAAGGCAGCAAACGACTCCCCGCTTTTTGCAGGAAGCGAGCACTGCGGCCCCGCTTTTGCATGGAAGTCTAACCACAAGCGTTCTAACTCGAAGCAGCAACACTGCAGAGACACCCTGCTTTACCTACCGTCGGCCTCTGTGTGGGAGGAAGCAGTTGAGGGGGTCCTGTGGGTGAGGGCCCGGGGCCGGGACACATTCCGTAAGACCGGGGGAGAGACAGGCTGGACAGCAGGGAGCTCTCAACTCACATCATGCCTCGGGGGCTGGTACCGTTACCCCGGGGGGGTGCGTGCAGGCTGAAGGACAGCCACCCCACTCGAAGGGAAAACTCGGTAGAGAATGCGTGCCCCAGCTAAAAGAGCCGCTCCCGAGGGTGGAGGCATTTTGTTGTGTGCGTGCCTGAGAGCACTGCAAGGGAGTCCCAAACCTAACTCCGAGGGAGCCGCCGGCTGCTGGACAAGGCAGCCCTCGACTCCCCCACTTGTTTCATGAAGCTAACACCGAGGCCCCGCTTTCGCATGGAACCCTGATCGCCTGCGCGCTACCTCCAAGAAACAACAGTGTACGGAAACCCAGCTTTCGCTACCATCCACCGCTCTGAGGGGGAGGGAGCAGTTTCCCGGCTACCGTGGGTGAGCGCCTGGGGAACGGGCTCCTTCCGTGCCGCCACCGAGGGAGAAGCGGCCCGGGCCAGGAAGGCACCTCTCGACTCAGCTGTTGTCACCTGGAGCTAACACTACTGCTCCGCGTGTGCACAGGAATGCTAAGTGCTCCACACTGGTTTGGCAGGGAGAAGCCGCTAAAGAAGCCCCGCTTCAGCTCCTCCGCCTCGCCACAGGGTGGCGGCCATTTTCCCCTCTGATGGAGTGCAAGCCTGGGGAGGGAGTCCCAGCTGGGTTCCGGGGGAGAAATCAGCATGGGCAGAGGGCACCCTGTCGCCTCAACTCTTGTTTCGGGAAACTCGATCGGCGCTCCCGTGTGTGCGTGGAGTCCTAAGTGCCATCCAGCCAACGCCAAGGAACAAACCTGGAGAGAACGCGGGCCTCAGCACAGACGGCCCTTCCTGAGCCGAGACGTCACCTATGGGGTGCTTTTGTGAAAGCATGAGAAATGGAACCTAAACGTGACTCGGAGTGAGAAGCAGGCCTGTCAGGAAGGCTGCTGTCGACTCACGCCTTGTTTTAGGAGCTGAGCCCTGCTGCACCCTGTGTGCCTGGATGCCTAGTTCCCAGGCTGCTAAGAGCAAGAGTGAATGCTATAGAAGGCCTGCGCTCTAGTTGACAGGGCCGTTCCTGAAGCCAGAGGCATTTTACAGTGCTCGTGTTGGAGAGACTGGGGACAGGGTCCCCTGCGTGAAATGGAGCGAGAAACGGGCCGGTGTGGAAGGCAGCTCTCCACTCACCTCTCCTTTCTGAGGCTACTCCCCTTGCCCCGGGCGCGCCCGCAGGCCTCAAGCCAACCCCCTAACTCAAAGGAACCACCCTGTAGAGAATTCCCGCTTCCGCTAAAAGAGCCAGGCCGGAGGCTGGAAGCGTTCTGCTGTGTGCCCGCGTGAGCGCCAGGCAAGGGAGGCCCAAACCGCTTTCCGTGTGAGACGCAGGCCCCGGCAGAAGGCAGCACACGACTCCCCGCTCGTTTCAGAAAGGGAGCACTGCGGTTCCGCTTTTGCATGGAAGTCTAACCGCAAGCGTTCTAACTGGAAGCAGCAATACTGCAGAGACACCGTGCGTTAGCTACCGTCGACCTCTGTGTGGGAGGAAGTAGTTGAGGGGGTCCTGTGGGTGAGGGGGCCCGGGGCCGGGCTCCATTCCGTAAGGCCCGTGGTGGGGGGGTGGGGGAGAGACAGGCCGGACAGCAGGGAGCTCTCAACTCACACCAGGTCTCCGGGGCTGATACCGTTGCCCCGGGGGGTGCGTGCAGGCTGAAGGACAGCCACCCCACTCGAAGGGAAAACTCGGTAGAGGACGCGTGCCCCAGCTAAAACAGCCGCTCCCGAGGGTGGAGGCATTTTGTTGTGTGCGTGCGTGAGAGCACTGCAAGGGAGTCCCAAACCTAATTCCGAGGGAGCCGCCGGCTGCTGCACAAGGCAGCCCTCGACTCCCCCACTTGTTTCATGAAGCTAGCACCGAGGCCCCGCTTTCGCATGGAAGCCTGATCGCCTGCGCTGTACCTGCAAGAAACAACATTGTCCGGAAACCTTGCTTTCCCTACCATCCACCGCTCTGAGGGGGAGGGAGCAGTTTCCAGGCTACCGTGGGTGAGCGCCTGGGGAACGGGCTCCTTCCATGCCTCCACCTAGGGAGAAGCAGCCCGGGCCAGGAAGGCACCTCTCGACTCAGCTGTTGTCACCTGGAGCTAACACTACTGCTCCGCGTGTGCACTGGAATGCTAATTGCTCCAAACTGGTTTCGCAGGGAGAAGCCCCTAAAGAAGTCCCGCTTCAGCTCCTCCGCCTCGCCACAGGGTGGCGGCCATTTTCCCCTCTGCTGGAGTGCAAGCCTGGGGAGGGAGTCCCAGCTGGGTTCCGGGGGAGAAATTAGCATGGGCAGAGGGCACCCTGTCGCCTCAACTCTTGTTTCGCGAAACTCGATCGGCGCTCCCGTGTGTGCGTGCAGTCCTAAGTGCCATCCAGCCAACGCCGAGGAACAAACCTGTAGAGAACGCGGGCCTCAGCAAGAAGGCCCTTCCTGAGCCGGACCGTCACCTCTGGTGTGCTTTTGTGAAAGCATGAGAAAAGGAACCTAAACGTGACTCGGAGAGAGAAGCAGGCCTGTCAGGAAGGCTGCTGTCGACTCACGCCTTGCTTTAGGAGCTGGGCCCTGCTGCACCCTGTGAGCCTGGATGCCTAGTTCCCAGGCTGCTAAGAGCAAGAATCAATGCTATAGAAAGACTGCGCTGTGGCTATCGGGGCCGTTCCTGAAGCCAGAGGCATTTTACAGTGCTCGTGTTGGAGAGACGGGGGACAGGGTCCCCTGCGTGAAATGGAGCGAGAAACGGGCCGGTGCAGAAGGCAGCTCTCCACTCACCTCTCCTTTCTGAGGCTACTCCCCTTGCCCGGGGCGTGCCCGCAAGCCTCAAGCGAACCCCCTAACTCAAAGGAACCACCCTGTAGAGAATTCCCGCTCCGGCTAAAAGAGCCATGCCCATGCCGGAGGCTGGAAGCGTTCTGCTGTGTGCCCGCGGGAGCGCCCGGCAAGGGAGGCCCAAACCGCTTTCCGTGTGAGACGCAGGCCCCCGCAGAAGGCAGCAAACGACTCCCCGCTTTTTGCAGGAAGCGAGCACTGCGGCCCCGCTTTTGCATGGAAGTCTAACCACAAGCGTTCTAACTCGAAGCAGCAACACTGCAGAGACACCCTGCTTTACCTACCGTCGGCCTCTGAGTAGGAGGAAGCAGTTGAGGGGGTCCTGTGGGTGAGGGTCCGGGGCCGGGACCCATTCCGTAAGACCGAGGGAGAGACAGGCTGGACAGCAGGGAGCTCTCAACTCACATCATGCTTCGGGGGCTGGTACCGTTGCCCCGGGGGGGTGCGTGCAGGCTGAAGGACAGCCACCCCACTCGAAGGGAAAACTCGGTAGAGAATGCGTGCCCCAGCTAAAACAGCCGCTCCCGAGGGTGGAGGCATTTTGTTGTGTGCGTGCCTGAGAGCACTGCAAGGGAGTCCCAAACCTAATTCCGAGGGAGCCGCCGGCTGCTGCACAAGGCAGCCCTCGACTCCCCCACTTGTTTCATGAAGCTAGCACCGAGGCCCCTCTTTCGCATGGAAGCCTGATCGCCTGCGCTGTACCTGCAAGAAACAACATTGTACGGAAACCTTGCTTTCGCTACCATCCACCGCTCTGAGGGGGAGGGAGCAGTTTCCCGGCTACCGTGGGTGAGCGCCTGGGGAACGGGCTCCTTCCGTGCCGCCACCGAGGGAGAAGCAGCCCGGGCCAGGAAGGCACCTCTCGACTCAGCTGTTGTCACCTGCAGCTAACACTACCGCTCCACGTGTGCACTGGAATGCTAAGTGCTCCACACTGGTTTCGCAGGGAGAAGCCGCTAAAGAAGCCCCGCTTCAGCTCCTCCGCCTTGCCACAGGGTGGCGGCCATTTTCCCCTCTGCTGGAGGGCAAGCCTGGGGAGGGAGTCGCAGCTGGGTTCCGGGGGAGAAATCAGCATGGGCAGAGGGCACCCTGTCGCCTCAACTCTTGTTTCGGGAAACTCGATCGGCGCTCCCGTGTGTGCGTGCAGTCCTAAGTGCCATCCAGCCAACGCCGAGGAACAAACCTGTAGAGAATGCGGGCCTCAGCAAGAAGGCCCTTCCTGAGCCGGACCGTCACCTCTGGTGTGCTTTTGTGAAAGCATGAGAAATGGAACCTAAACGTGACTCGGAGAGAGAAGCAGGCCTGTCAGGAAGGCTGCTGTCGACTCACGCCTTGCTTTAGGAGCTGAGACCTGCTGCACCCTGTGTGCCTGGATGCCTAGTTCCCAGGCTGCTAAGAGCAAGAATCAATGCTATAGAATGACTGCGCACTAGTTGACAGGGCCGTTCCTGAAGCCAGAGGCATTTTACAGTTCTCGTGTTGGAGAGACTGGGGACAGGGTCCCCTGCGTGAAATGGAGCGAGAAAGGGGCCGGTGCGGAAGGCAGCTCTCCACTCACCTCTCCTTTCTGAGGTTACTCCCCTTGCCCGGGGCGCGCCCGCAGGCCTCAAGCCAACCCCCTAACTCAAAGGAACCACCCTGTAGAGAATTCCCGCTTTGGCTAAAAGAACCAGGCCGGAGGCTCTAAGCGTTCTGCTGTGTGCCCGCGTGAGCGCCCGGCAAGGGAGGCCCAAACCGCTTTCCGTGTGAGACGCAGGCCCCGGCAGAAGGCAGCACACGACTCCCCGCTCGTTTCAGGAAGGGAGCACTGCGGTCCCGCTTTTGCATAGAAGTCTAACCGCAAGCGTTCTAACTAGAAGCAGCAACACTGCAGAGACACCGTGCTTTAGCCACCATCGACCTCTGTGTGGGAGGAAGCAGTTGAGGGGGTCCTGTGGGTTAGGGGGCGCGGGGCCGGGCTCCATTGCGTAAGGCCCGGGGTGGGGGGTGGGGGGGTGGGGAGCAGACAGGCCGGACAGCAGGGAGCTCTCAACTCACACCAGGCCTCCGGGGCTGGTACCGTTGCCCCGGGGGGTGCGTGCAGGCTCAAGTACAGCCACCCCACTCGAAGGGAAAACTCGGTAGAAGACGCGTGCCCCAGCTAAAACAGCCGCTCCCGAGGGTGGAGGCATTTTGTTGTGTGCGTGCCTGAGAGCACTGCAAGGGAGTCCCAAACCGAATTCCGAGGGAGCCGCCGGCTGCTGCAAAGGCGGGCCTCGACTCCCCCACTTGTTTCATGAAGCTAGCACCGAGGCCGCGCTTTCGCATGGAAGCCTGATCGCCTGCGCTCTACCTCCAAGAAACAACAGTGTACGGAAACCGAGCTTTCGCTACCATCCACCGCTCTGAGGGGGAGGGAGCAGTTTCCCAGCTACCGTGGGTGAGCACCTGGGGAACGGGCTCCTTCTGTGCCGCCACCGAGGGAGAAGCAGCCCGGGCCAGGAAGGCACCTCTCGACTCAGCTGTTGTCACCTGGAGCTAACACTACTGCTCCGCGTGTGCACTGGAATGCTAAGTGCTCCACACTGGTTTGGCAGGGAAAAGCCGCTAAAGAAGTCCCGCTTCAGCTCCTCCGCCTCGCCACAGGGTGGCGGCCATTTTCCCCTCTTCTGGAAGTCAAGCCTGGGGAGGGAGTCCCAGCTGGATTCCGGGGGAGAAATCAGCATGGGCAGAGGGCACCCTGTCGCCTCAACTCTTGTTTCGGGAAACTCGATCGGCGCTCCCGTGTGTGCGTGCAGTCCTAAGTGCCATCCAGCCAACGCCGAGGAACAAACCTGTAGAGAACGCGGGCCTCAGCAAAGATGGCCCTTCCTGAGCCGGACCGTCACCTCTGGTGTGCTTTTGTGAAAGCATGAGAAATGGAACCTAAACGTGACACGGAGAGAGAAGCAGGCCTGTCAGGAAGGCTGCTGTCGACTCACGCCTTGCTTTAGGAGCTGAGCCCTGCTGCACCCTGTGTGCCTGGATGCCTAGTTCCCAGGCTGCTAAGAGGAAGAATCAATGCTATAGAATGACTGCGCTGTGGCTATCGGGGCCGTTCCTGAAGCCAGAGGCATTTTACAGTGCTCGTGTTGGAGAGACGGGGGACAGCGTCCCCTGCGTGAAATGGAGCGAGGAACGGGCCGGTGCGGAAGGCAGCTCTCCACTCACCTGTCCTTTCTGAGGCTACTCCCCTTTCCCGGGGCGTGCCCGCAGGCCTCAAGCCAACCCCCTAACTCAAAGGAACCACCCTGTAGAGAATTCCCGCTCCGGCTAAAAGAGCCATGCCCATGCCGGAGGCTGTAAGCGTTCTGCTGTGTGCACGCAGGAGCGCCCGGCAAGGGAGGCCCAAACCGCTTTCCGTGTGAGACGCAGGCCCCCGCAGAAGGCAGCACACGACTCCCCGCTTGTTGCAGGATGCGAGCACTGCGGCCCCGCTTTTGCATGGAAGTCTAACCGCAAGCGTTCTAACTCGAAGCAGCAACACTGAAGAGACACCGTGCTTTAGCTACCGTCGGCCTCTGTGTGGGAGGAAGCAGTTGAGGGGGTCCTGTGGGTGATGGCCCGGGGCCGGGCCCCATTCCGTAAGACCGGGGGAGAGACAGGCCGGACAGCAGGGAGCTCTCAACTCACATCATGCTTCGGGGGCTGGTACCGTTACCCCGGGGGGGTGCGTGCAGGCTGAAGGACAGCCACCCCACTCGAAGGGAAAACTCGGTAGAGAATGCGTGCCCCAGCTAAAACAGCCGCTCCCGAGGGTGGAGGCATTTTGTTGTGTGCGTGCGTGAGAGCACTGCAAGGGAGTCCCAAACCTAATTCCGAGGGAGCCGCCGGCTGCTGCACAAGGCAGCCCTCGACTCCCCCACTTGTTTCATGAAGCTAGCACCGAGGCCCCGCTTTCGCATGGAAGCCTGATCGCCTGCGCTGTACCTGCAAGAAACAACATTGTATGGAAACCTTGCTTTCGCTACCATCCAGCGCTCTGAGGGGGAGGGAGCAGTTTCCCGGCTACCGTGGGTGAGCGCCTGGGGAACGGGCTCCTTCTGTGCCGCCACCGCCACCGAGGGAGAAGCAGCCCGGGCCAGGAAGGCACCTCTCGACTCAGCTGTTGTCACCTGGAGCTAACACTACTGCTCCGGTGTGCACTGGAATGCTAAGTGCTCCACACTGGTTTGGCAGGGAGAAGCCGCTAAAGAAGCCCTGCTTCAGCTCCTCCGCCTCGCCACAGGGTGGCGGCCATCTTCCCCTCTGTTGGAGTGCAAGCCTGGGGAGGGAGTCCCAGCTGGGTTCCGGGGGAGAAATCAGCATGGGTAGAGGGAACCCTGTCGCCTCAACTCTTGTTTCGGGAAACTCCACCGGCGCTCCCGTGTGTGCGTGGAGTCCTAAATGCCATCCAGCCAACGCCGAGGAACAGTCCTGTAGAGAACGCGGGCCTCAGCACAGACGGCCCTTCCTGAGCCGGGACGTCACCTATGGGGTGCTTTTGTGAAAGCATGAGAAATGGAACCTAAACGTGACTGGGAGAGAGAAGCAGGCCTGTCAGGAAGGCTGCTGTCAACTCACGCCTTGCTTTAGGAGCTGAGCCCTGCTGCACCCTGTGTGCCTGGATGCCTAGTTCCCAGGCTGCTAAGAGCAAGAGTGAATGCTATAGAAGGGCTGCGCTCTAGTTGACAGGGCCGTTCCTGAAGCCAGAGGCATTTTACAGTTCTCGTGTTGGAGAGACGGGGGACAGGGTCCCCTGCGTGAATTGGAGCGAGAAAGGGGCCGGTGCGGAACGCAGCTCTCCACTCACCTCTCCTTTCTGAGGCTACTCCCCTTGCCCGGGGCGTGCCCGCAGGCCTCAAGCCAACCCCCTAACTCAAAGGAACCGCCCTGTAGAGAATTCCCGCTTTGGCTAAAAGAACCAGGCCGGAGGCTGGAAGCCTTCTGCTGTGTGCCCGCGTGAGCGCCCGGCAAGGGAGGCCCAAACCGCTTTCCGTGTGAGACGCAGGCCCCGGCAGAAGGCAGCACACGACTCCCCGCTCGTTTCAGGAAGGGAGCACTGCGGTCCCGCTTTTGCATAGAAGTCTAACCGCAAGCCTTCTAACTCGAAGCAGCAACACTGCAGAGACACCGTGCTTTAGCCACCATCGACCTCTGTGTGGGTGGAAGCAGTTGAGGGGGTCCTGTGGGTTAGGGGGCCCGGGGTCGGGCTCCATTCCGTAAGGCCCGGGGTTGGGGGGGTCGGGGGGTGGGGGGGAGACAGGCCTGACAGCAGGGAACTCTCAACTCACACCAGGCCTCCGGGGCTGTTACCGTTGCCCCGGGGGGTGCGTGCAGGCTCAAGTACAGCCACCCCACTCGAAGGGAAAACTCGGTAGAAGACGCGTGCCCCAGCTAAAACAGCCGCTCCCGAGGGTGGAGGCATTTTGTTGTGTGAGTGCCTGAGAGCACTGCAAGGGAGTCCCAAACCTAATTCCGAGGGAGCCGCCGGCTGCTGCACAAGGCAGCCCTCGACTCCCCCACTTGTTTCATGAAGCTAGCACCGAGGCCCGGCTTTCGCATGGAAGCCTGATCGCCTGCGCTGTACCTGCAAGAAACAACATTGTACGGAAACCTTGCTTTCGCTACCATCCACCGCTCTGAGGGGGAGGGAGCAGTTTCCCGGCTACCGTGGGTGAGCGCCTGGGGAACGGGCTCCTTCTGTGCCGCCACCGCCACCGAGGGAGAAGCAGCCCGGGCCAGGAAGGCACCTCTCGACTCAGCTGTTGTCACCTGGAGCTAACACTACTGCTCCGCGTGTGCACTGGAATGCTAAGTGCTCCACACTGGTTTCGCAGGGAGAAGCCACTAAAGAAGCCCTGCTTCAGCTCCTCCGCCTCGCCACAGGGTGGCGGCCATTTTCACCTCTGCTGGAGTGCAAGCCTGGGGAGGGAGTCCCAGCTGGGTTCCGGGGGAGAAATCAACATGGGCAGAGGGCACCCTGTCGCCTCACTCTTGTTTCGGGAAACTCGATCGGCGCTCCCGTGTGTGCGTGGAGTCCTAAGTGCCATCCAGCCAACGCCGAGGAACAAACCTGGAGAGAACGTGGGCCTCAGCACAGACGGCCCTTCCTGAGCCGGGAGGTCACCTATGGGGTGCTTTTGTGAAAGCATGAGAAATGGAACCTAAACGTGACTCGGAGTGAGAAGCAGGCCTGTCAGGAAGGCTGCTGTCGACTCACGCCTTGTTTTAGGAGCTGAGCCCTGCTGCACCCTGTGTGCCTGGATGCCTAGTTCCCAGGCTGCTAAGAGCAAGAGTGAATGCTATAGAAGGACTGCGCTCTAGTTGACAGGGCCGTTCCTGAAGCCAGAGGCATTTTACAGTGCTCGTGTTGGAGAGACTGGGGACAGGGTCCCCTGCGTGAAATGGAGCGAGAAACGGGCCGGTACGGAAGGCAGCTCTCCACTCACCTCTCCTTTCTGAGGCTACTCCCCTTGCCCCGGGCGCGCCCGCAGGCCTCAAGCCAACCCCCTAACTCAAAGGAACCACCCTGTAGAGAATTCCCGCTTTGGCTAAAAGAACCAGGCAGGAGGCTGGAAGCGTTCTGCTGTGTGCCCGCGTGAGCGCCCGGCAAGGGAGGCCAAACCGCTTTCCGTGTGAGACGCAGGCCCCGGCAGAAGGCAGCACACGACTCCCCGCTCGTTTCAGGAAGGGAGCACTGCGGTCCCGCTTTTGCATAGAAGTCTAACCGCAAGCGTTCTAACTCGAAGCAGCAACACTGCAGAGACACCGTGCTTTAGCCACCAGCGACCTCTGTGTGGGAGGAAGCAGTTGAGGGGGTCCTGTGTGTTAGGGGGCCCGGGGACGGGCTCCATTCCGTAAGGCCCGGGGTGGGGGGGTGGGGGGGTGCGGGGGAGACAGGCCGGACAGCAGGGAGCTCTCAACTCACACCAGGCCTACGGGGCTGGTACCGTTGCCCCGGGGGGTGCGTGCAGGCTCAAGTACAGCCACCCCACTCGAAGGGAAAACTCGGTAGAAGACGCGTGCCCCAGCTAAAACAGCCGCTCCCGAGGGTGGAGGCATTTTGTTGTGTGCGTGCCTGAGAGCACTGCAAGGGAGTCCCAAACCTAACTCCGAGGGAGCCGCCGGCTGCTGCACAAGGCAGCCCTCGACTCCCCCACTTGTTTCATGAAGCTAGCACCGAGGCCCCGCTTTCGCATGGAAGCCTGATCGCCTGCGCTCTACCTCCAAGAAACAACAGTGTACGGAAACCGTGCTTTCGCTACCATCCACCGCTCTGAGTGGGAGGGAGCAGTTTCCCGGCTACCGTGGGTGAGCGCCTGGGGAACGGGCTCCTCCCATGCCGCCACCGAGGGAGAAGCAGCCCGGGCCAGGAAGGCACCTCTCGACTCAGCTGTTGTCACCTGGAGCTAACACTACTGCTCCGCGTGTGCACTGGAATGCTAAGTGATCCACACTGGTTTCGCAGGGAGAAGCCGCTAAAGAAGCCCCGCTTCAGCTCCTCCGCCTCGCCACAGGGTGGCGGCCATTTTCCCCTCTGCTGGAGTGCAAGCCTGGGGAGGGAGTCCCAGCTGGGTTCCGGGGGAGAAATCAGCATGGGCAGAGGGCACCCCGTCGCCTCAACTCTTGTTTCAGGAAACTCGATCGGCGCTCCCATGAGTGCGTGGAGTCCTAAGTGCCATCCAGCTAACGCCGAGGAACAGACCTGTAGAGAACGCGGGCCTCAGCACAGACGGCCCTTCCTGAGCCAGGACGTCACCTATGGGGTGCTTTTGTGAAAGCATGAGAAATGGAACCTAAACGTGACTCGGAGAGAGAAGCAGGCCTGTCAGGAAGGCTGCTGTCGACTCACGCCTTGCTTTAGGAGCTGAGCCCTGCTGCACCCTGTGTGCCTGGATGCCTAGTTCCCAGGCTGCTAAGAGCAAGAGTGAATGCTATAGAAGGGCTGCGCTCTAGTTGACAGGGCCGTTCCTGAAGACAGAGGCATTTTACAGTTCTCGTGTTGGAGAGACTGGGGACAGGGTCCCCTGCGTGAAATGGAGCGAGAAAGGGGCCGGTGCGGAAGGCAGCTCTCCACTCACCTCTCCTTTCTGAGGCTACTCCCCTTGCCCCGGGCGCGCCCGCAGGCCTCAAGCCAACCCCCTAACTCAAAGGAACCACCCTGTAGAGAATTCCCGCTTTGGCTAAAAGAACCAGGCTGGAGGCTCTAAGCGTTCTGCTGTGTGCCCGCGTGAGCGCCCGGCAAGGGAGGCCCAAACCGCTTTCCGTGTGAGACGCAGGCCCCGGCAGAAGGCAGCACACGACTCCCCGCTCGTTTCAGGAAGGGAGCACTGCGGTTCCGCTTTTGCATGGAAGTCTAACCGCAAGCGTTCTAACTGGAAGCAGCAACACTGCAGAGACACCGTGCGTTAGCTACCGTCGACCTCTGTGTGGGAGGAAGCAGTTGAGGGGGTCCTGTGGGTGATGGCCCGGGGCCGGGCCCCATTCCGTAAGACCGGGGGAGAGAGAGGCCGGACAGCAGGGAGCTCTCAACTCACATCATGCTTCGGGGGCTGGTACCGTTACCCCGGGGGGGTGCGTGCAGGATGAAGGACAGCCACCCCACTCGAAGGGAAAACTCGGTAGAGAATGCGTGCCCCAGCTAAAACAGCCGCTCTCGAGGGTGGAGGCATTTTGTTGTGTGCGTGCCTGAGAGCACTGCAAGGGAGTCCCAAACCTAACTCCGTGGGAGCCGACGGCTGCTGCACAAGGCAGCCCTCGACTCCCCCACTTGTTTCATGAAGCTAGCACCGAGGCCCCGCTTTTGCATGGAAGCCTGATCGCCTGCGCTCTACCTCCAAGAAACAACAGTGTACGGAAACCGTGCTTTCGCTACCATCCACCGCTCTGAGGGGGAGGGAGCAGTTTCCTGGCTACCGTGGGTGAGCGCCTGGGGAACGGGCTCCTCCGGTGCCGCCACCGAGGGAGAAGCAGCCCGGGCCGGGAAGGCAACTCTCCACTCAGCTGCTGTCACCTGGAGCTAACACTACCGCTCCAGGTGTGCACAGGAATGCTAAGTGCTCCACACTGGTTTGGCAGGGAGAAGCCCCTAAAGAAGCCCTGCTTCATCTCCTCTGCCTCGCCACAGGGTGGCGGCCATTTTCCCCTCTGCTGGAGGGCAAGCCTGGGGAGGGAGTCCCAGCTGGGTTCCGGGGGAGAAATCAGCATGGGCAGAGGGCACCCTGTCGCCTCAACTCTTGTTTCGAGAAACTCGATCGGCGCTCCCGTGTTTGCGTGGAGTCCTAAGTGCCATCCAGCCAACGCCGAGGAACAAACCTGTAGAGAACGCGGGCCTCAGCAAAGATGGCCCTTCCTGAGCCGGACCGTCACCTCTGGTGTGCTTTTGTGAAAGCATGAGAAATGGAACCTAAACGTGACTCGGAGAGAGAAGCAGGCCTGTCAGGAAGGCTGCTGTCGACTCACGCCTTGCTTTAGGAGCTGAGCCCTGCTGCACCCTGTGTGCCTGGATGCCTAGTTCCCAGGCTGCTAAGAGCAAGAATCAATGCTATAGAATGACTGCGCTGTGGCTATCGGGGCCGTTCCTGAAGCCAGAGGCATTTTACAGTGCTCGTGTTGGAGAGACGGGGGACATGGTGCCCTGCGTGAAATGGAGCGAGAAACGGGCCGGTGCGGAAGGCAGCTCTCCACTCACCTCTCCTTTCTGAGGCTACTCCCCTTGCCCGGGGCGTGCCCGCAGGCCTCAAGACAACCCCCTAACTCAAAGGAACCACCCTGTAGAGAATTCCCGCTCCGGCTAAAAGAGCCATGCCCATGCCAGAGGCTGGAAGCGTTCTGCTGTGTGCACGCAGGAGCGCCCGGCAAGGGAGGCCCAAACCGCTTTCCGTGTGAGACGCAGGCCCCCGCAGAAGGCAGCACACGACTCCCCGCTTGTTGCAGGAAGCGACCACTGCGGCCCCGCTTTTGCATGGAAGTCTAACCGCAAGCGTTCTAACTCGAAGCAGCAACACTGCAGAGACACCGTGCTTTGGCTACCGTCGGCCTCTGTGTGGGAGGAAGCAGTTGAGGGGGTCCTGTGGGTGAGGGCCCGGGGCCGGGACCCATTCCGTAACACCGGGGGAGAGACAGGCCGGACAGCAGGGAGCTCTCAACTCACATCATGCCTCGGGGGCTGGTACCGTTACCCCGGGGGGGGTGCGTGCAGGCTGAAGGACAGCCACCCCACTCGAAGGGAAAACTCGGTAGAGAATGCGTGCCCCAGCTAAAAGAGCCGCTCCCGAGGGTGGAGGCATTTTGTTGTGTGCCTGCCTGAGAGCACTGCAAGGGAGTCCCAAACCTAACTCCGAGGGAGCCGCCGGCTGCTGCACAAGGCAGCCCTCGACTCCCCCACTTGTTTCATGAAGCTAACACCGAGGCCCCGCTTTCGCATGGAAGCCTGATCGCCTGAGCTGTACCTGCAAGAAACAACATTGTACGGAAACCTTGCTTTCGCTACCATCCACCGCTCTGAGGGGGAGGGAGCAGTTTCCCGGCTACCGTGGGTGAGCGCCTGGAGAACGGGCTCCTTCCGTGCCGCCACCGAGGGAGAAGCGGCCCGGGCCAGGAAGGCACCTCTCGACTCAGCTGTTGTCACCTGGAGCTAACACTACTGCTCCGCGTGTGCACAGGAATGCTAATTGCTCCACACTGGTTTGGCAGGGAGAAGCCGCTAAAGAAGCCCCGCTTCAGCTCCTCCGCCTCGCCACAGGGTGGCGGCCATTTTCCCCTCTGATGGAGTGCAAGCCTGGGGAGGGAGTCCCAGCTGGGTTCCGGGGGAGAAATCAGCATGGGCAGAGGGCACCCTGTCGCCTCAACTCTTGTTTCGGGAAACTCGATCGGCGCTCCCGTGTGTGCGTGGAGTCCTAAGTGCCATCCAGCCAACGCCAAGGAACAAACCTGGAGAGAACGCGGGCCTCAGCACAGACGGCCCTTCCTGAGCCGAGACGTCACCTATGGGGTGCTTTTGTGAAAGCATGAGAAATGGAACCTAAACGTGACTCGGAGTGAGAAGCAGGCCTGTCAGGAAGGCTGCTGTCGACTCACGCCTTGTTTTAGGAGCTGAGCCCTGCTGCACCCTGTGTGCCTGGATGCCTAGTTCCCAGGCTGCTAAGAGCAAGAGTGAATGCTATAGAAGGACTGCGCTCTAGTTGACAGGGCCGTTCCTGAAGCCAGAGGCATTTTACAGTGCTCGTGTTGGAGAGACTGGGGACAGGGTCCCCTGCGTGAAATGGAGCGAGAAACGGGCCGGTGTGGAAGGCAGCTCTCCACTCACCTCTCCTTTCTGAGGCTACTCCCCTTGCCCCGGGCGCGCCCGCAGGCCTCAAGCCAACCCCCTAACTCAAAGGAACCACCCTGTAGAGAATTCCCGCTTCCGCTAAAAGAGCCAGGCCGGAGGCTGGAAGCGTTCTGCTGTGTGCCCGCGTGAGCGCCCGGCAAGGGAGGCCCAAACCGCTTTCCGTGTGAGACGCAGGCCCCGGCAGAAGGCAGCACACGACTCCCCGCTCGTTTCAGAAAGGGAGCACTGCGGTTCCGCTTTTGCATGGAAGTCTAACCGCAAGCGTTCTAACTGGAAACAGCAACACTGCAGAGACACCGTGCGTTAGCTACCGTCGACCTCTGTGTGGGAGGAAGCAGTTGAGGGGGTCCTGTGGGTGAGGGGGCCCGGGGCCGGGCTCCATTCCGTAAGGCCCGTGGTGGGGGGGTGGGGGAGAGACAGGCCGGACAGCAGGGAGCTCTCAACTCACACCAGGCCTCCGGGGCTGGTACCGTTGCCCCGGGGGGTGCGTGCAGGCTCAAGTACAGCCACCCCACTCGAAGGGAAAACTCGGTGGAAGACGCGTGCCCCAGCTAAAACAGCCGCTCCCGAGGGTGGAGGCATTTTGTTGTGTGCGTGCCTGAGAGCACTGCAAGGGAGTCCCAAACCTAATTCCGAGGGAGCCGCCGGCTGCTGCACAAGGCAGGACTCGACTCCCCCACTTGTTTCATGAAGCTAGCACCGAGGCCACGCTTTCGCATGGAAGCCTGATCGCCTGCGCTCTACCTCCAAGAAACAACAGTGTAGGGAAACCGTGCTTTCGCTACCATCCACCGCTCTTAGTGGGAGGGAGCAGTTTCCCGGCTACCGTGGGTGAGCGCCAGGGCAACGGGCTCCTTCCATGCCGCCACCGAGGGAGAAGCAGCCCGGGCCAGGAAGGCACCTCTCGACTCAGCTGTTGTCACCTGGAGCTAACACTACTGCACCGCGTGTGCACTGGAATGCTAAGTGCTCCACACTGGTTTGGCAGGGAGAAGCCGCTAAAGAAGCCCCGCTTCAGCTCCTCCTCCTCGCCACAGGGTGGCGGCCATTTTCCCCTCTGCTGGAGTGCAAGCCTGGGGAGGGAGTCCCAGCTGGGTTGCGGGGGAGAAATCAGCGTGGGCAGAGGGCACCCTGTCGCCTCAACTCTTGTTTCGCGAAACACGATCGGCGCTCCCGTGTGTGCGTGCAGTCCTAAGTGCCATCCAGCCAACGCCGAGGAACAGACCTGTAGAGAACGCGGGCTTCAGCAAAGATGGCCCTTCCTGATCCGGACCGTCACCTCTGGTGTGCTTTTGTGAAAGCATGAGAAATGGAACCTAAACGTGACTCGGAGTGAGAAGCAGGCCTGTCAGGAAGGCTGCTGTCGACTCACGCCTTGCTTTAGGAGCTGAGCCCTGCTGCAGCCTGTGAGCCTGGATGCCTAGTTCCCAGGCTGCTAAGAGCAAGAATCAATGCTATAGAAAGACTGCGCTGTGGCTATCGGGGCCGTTCCTGAAGCCAGAGGCATTTTACAGTGCTCGTGTTGGAGAGACGGGGGACAGGGTCCCCTGCGTGAAATGGAGCGAGAAACGGGCCGGTGCGGAAGGCAGCTCTCCACTCACCTCTCCTTTCTGAGGCTACTCCCCTTGCCCGGGCGTGCCCGCAGGCCTCAAGCCAACCCCCTAACTCAAAGGAAACACCCTGTAGAGAATTCCCGCTCCGGCTAAAAGAGCCATGCCCATGCCGGAGGCTGGAAGCGTTCTGCTGTGTGCCCGCGGGAGCGCCCGGCAAGGGAGGCCCAAACCGCTTTCCGTGTGAGACGCAGGCCCCCGCAGAAGGCAGCAAACGACTCCCCGCTTTTTGCAGGAAGCGAGCACTGCGGCCCCGCTTTTGCATGGAAGTCTAACCACAAGCGTTCTAACTCGAAGCAGCAACACTGCAGAGACACCCTGCTTTACCTACCGTCGGCCTCTGTGTGGGAGGAAGCAGTTGAGGGGGTCCTGTGGGTGAGGGCCCGGGGCCGGGACACATTCCGTAAGACCGGGGGAGAGACAGGCTGGACAGCAGGGAGCTCTCAACTCACATCATGCCTCGGGGGCTGGTACCGTTACCCCGGGGGGGTGCGTGCAGGCTGAAGGACAGCCACCCCACTCGAAGGGAAAACTCGGTAGAGAATGCGTGCCCCAGCTAAAAGAGCCGCTCCCGAGGGTGGAGGCATTTTGTTGTGTGCGTGCCTGAGAGCACTGCAAGGGAGTCCCAAACCTAACTCCGAGGGAGCCGCCGGCTGCTGGACAAGGCAGCCCTCGACTCCCCCACTTGTTTCATGAAGCTATCACCGAGGCCCCGCTTTCGCATGGAACCCTGATCGCCTGCGCGCTACCTCCAAGAAACAACAGTGTACGGAAACCCAGCTTTCGCTACCATCCACCGCTCTGAGGGGGAGGGAGCAGTTTCCCGGCTACCGTGGGTGAGCGCCTGGGGAACGGGCTCCTTCCGTGCCGCCACCGAGGGAGAAGCGGCCCGGGCCAGGAAGGCACCTCTCGACTCAGCTGTTGTCACCTGGAGCTAACACTACTGCTCCGCGTGTGCACAGGAATGCTAAGTGCTCCACACTGGTTTGGCAGGGAGAAGCCGCTAAAGAAGCCCCGCTTCAGCTCCTCCGCCTCGCCACAGGGTGGCGGCCATTTTCCCCTCTGATGGAGTGCAAGCCTGGGGAGGGAGTCCCAGCTGGGTTCCGGGGGAGAAATCAGCATGGGCAGAGGGCACCCTGTCGCCTCAACTCTTGTTTCGGGAAACTCGATCGGCGCTCCCGTGTGTGCGTGGAGTCCTAAGTGCCATCCAGCCAACGCCAAGGAACAAACCTGGAGAGAACGCGGGCCTCAGCACAGACGGCCCTTCCTGAGCCGAGACGTCACCTATGGGGTGCTTTTGTGAAAGCATGAGAAATGGAACCTAAACGTGACTCGGAGTGAGAAGCAGGCCTGTCAGGAAGGCTGCTGTCGACTCACGCCTTGTTTTAGGAGCTGAGCCCTGCTGCACCCTGTGTGCCTGGATGCCTAGTTCCCAGGCTGCTAAGAGCAAGAGTGAATGCTATAGAAGGACTGCGCTCTAGTTGACAGGGCCGTTCCTGAAGCCAGAGGCATTTTACAGTTCTCGTGTTGGAGAGACTGGGGACAGGGTCCCCTGCGTGAAATGGAGCGAGAAACGGGCCGGTGTGGAAGGCAGCTCTCCACTCACCTCTCCTTTCTGAGGCTACTCCCCTTGCCCCGGGCGCGCCCGCAGGCCTCAAGCCAACCCCCTAACTCAAAGGAACCACCCTGTAGAGAATTCCCGCTTCCGCTAAAAGAGCCAGGCCGGAGGCTGGAAGCGTTCTGCTGTGTGCCCGCGTGAGCGCCCGGCAAGGGAGGCCCAAACCGCTTTCCGTGTGAGACGCAGGCCCCGGCAGAAGGCAGCACACGACTCCCCGCTCGTTTCAGAAAGGGAGCACTGCGGTTCCGCTTTTGCATGGAAGTCTAACCGCAAGCGTTCTAACTGGAAGCAGCAATACTGCAGAGACACCGTGCGTTAGCTACCGTCGACCTCTGTGTGGGAGGAAGTAGTTGAGGGGGTCCTGTGGGTGAGGGGGCCCGGGGCCGGGCTCCATTCCGTAAGGCCCGTGGTGGGGGGGTGGGGGAGAGACAGGCCGGACAGCAGGGAGCTCTCAACTCACACCAGGTCTCCGGGGCTGATACCGTTGCCCCGGGGGGTGCGTGCAGGCTGAAGGACAGCCACCCCACTCGAAGGGAAAACTCGGTAGAGGACGCGTGCCCCAGCTAAAACAGCCGCTCCCGAGGGTGGAGGCATTTTGTTGTGTGCGTGCGTGAGAGCACTGCAAGGGAGTCCCAAACCTAATTCCGAGGGAGCCGCCGGCTGCTGCACAAGGCAGCCCTCGACTCCCCCACTTGTTTCATGAAGCTAGCACCGAGGCCCCGCTTTCGCATGGAAGCCTGATCGCCTGCGCTGTACCTGCAAGAAACAACATTGTCCGGAAACCTTGCTTTCGCTACCATCCACCGCTCTGAGGGGGAGGGAGCAGTTTCCAGGCTACCGTGGGTGAGCGCCTGGGGAACGGGCTCCTTCCATGCCTCCACCTAGGGAGAAGCAGCCCGGGCCAGGAAGGCACCTCTCGACTCAGCTGTTGTCACCTGGAGCTAACACTACTGCTCCGCGTGTGCACTGGAATGCTAATTGCTCCAAACTGGTTTCGCAGGGAGAAGCCCCTAAAGAAGTCCCGCTTCAGCTCCTCCGCCTCGCCACAGGGTGGCGGCCATTTTCCCCTCTGCTGGAGTGCAAGCCTGGGGAGGGAGTCCCAGCTGGGTTCCGGGGGAGAAATTAGCATGGGCAGAGGGCACCCTGTCGCCTCAACTCTTGTTTCGCGAAACTCGATCGGCGCTCCCGTGTGTGCGTGCAGTCCTAAGTGCCATCCAGCCAACGCCGAGGAACAAACCTGTAGAGAACGCGGGCCTCAGCAAGAAGGCCCTTCCTGAGCCGGACCGTCACCTCTGGTGTGCTTTTGTGAAAGCATGAGAAAAGGAACCTAAACGTGACTCGGAGAGAGAAGCAGGCCTGTCAGGAAGGCTGCTGTCGACTCACGCCTTACTTTAGGAGCTGGGCCCTGCTGCACCCTGTGAGCCTGGATGCCTAGTTCCCAGGCTGCTAAGAGCAAGAATCAATGCTATAGAAAGACTGCGCTGTGGCTATCGGGGCCGTTCCTGAAGCCAGAGGCATTTTACAGTGCTCGTGTTGGAGAGACGGGGGACAGGGTCCCCTGCGTGAAATGGAGCGAGAAACGGGCCGGTGCAGAAGGCAGCTCTCCACTCACCTCTCCTTTCTGAGGCTACTCCCCTTGCCCGGGGCGTGCCCGCAAGCCTCAAGCGAACCCCCTAACTCAAAGGAACCACCCTGTAGAGAATTCCCGCTCCGGCTAAAAGAGCCATGCCCATGCCGGAGGCTGGAAGCGTTCTGCTGTGTGCCCGCGGGAGCGCCCGGCAAGGGAGGCCCAAACCGCTTTCCGTGTGAGACGCAGGCCCCCGCAGAAGGCAGCAAACGACTCCCCGCTTTTTGCAGGAAGCGAGCACTGCGGCCCCGCTTTTGCATGGAAGTCTAACCACAAGCGTTCTAACTCGAAGCAGCAACACTGCAGAGACACCCTGCTTTACCTACCGTCGGCCTCTGAGTAGGAGGAAGCAGTTGAGGGGGTCCTGTGGGTGAGGGCCCGGGGCCGGGACCCATTCCGTAAGACCGAGGGAGAGACAGGCTGGACAGCAGGGAGCTCTCAACTCACATCATGCTTCGGGGGCTGGTACCGTTGCCCCGGGGGGGTGCGTGCAGGCTGAAGGACAGCCACCCCACTCGAAGGGAAAACTCGGTAGAGAATGCGTGCCCCAGCTAAAACAGCCGCTCCCGAGGGTGGAGGCATTTTGTTGTGTGCGTGCCTGAGAGCACTGCAAGGGAGTCCCAAACCTAATTCCGAGGGAGCCGCCGGCTGCTGCACAAGGCAGCCCTCGACTCCCCCACTTGTTTCATGAAGCTAGCACCGAGGCCCCTCTTTCGCATGGAAGCCTGATCGCCTGCGCTGTACCTGCAAGAAACAACATTGTACGGAAACCTTGCTTTCGCTACCATCCACCGCTCTGAGGGGGAGGGAGCAGTTTCCCGGCTACCGTGGGTGAGCGCCTGGGGAACGGGCTCCTTCCGTGCCGCCACCGAGGGAGAAGCAGCCCGGGCCAGGAAGGCACCTCTCGACTCAGCTGTTGTCACCTGCAGCTAACACTACCGCTCCACGTGTGCACTGGAATGCTAAGTGCTCCACACTGGTTTCGCAGGGAGAAGCCGCTAAAGAAGCCCCGCTTCAGCTCCTCCGCCTTGCCACAGGGTGGCGGCCATTTTCCCCTCTGCTGGAGGGCAAGCCTGGGGAGGGAGTCGCAGCTGGGTTCCGGGGGAGAAATCAGCATGGGCAGAGGGCACCCTGTCGCCTCAACTCTTGTTTCGGGAAACTCGATCGGCGCTCCCGTGTGTGCGTGCAGTCCTAAGTGCCATCCAGCCAACGCCGAGGAACAAACCTGTAGAGAATGCGGGCCTCAGCAAGAAGGCCCTTCCTGAGCCGGACCGTCACCTCTGGTGTGCTTTTGTGAAAGCATGAGAAATGGAACCTAAACGTGACTCGGAGAGAGAAGCAGGCCTGTCAGGAAGGCTGCTGTCGACTCACGCCTTGCTTTAGGAGCTGAGACCTGCTGCACCCTGTGTGCCTGGATGCCTAGTTCCCAGGCTGCTAAGAGCAAGAATCAATGCTATAGAATGACTGCGCTCTAGTTGACAGGGCCGTTCCTGAAGCCAGAGGCATTTTACAGTTCTCGTGTTGGAGAGACTGGGGACAGGGTCCCCTGCGTGAAATGGAGCGAGAAAGGGGCCGGTGCGGAAGGCAGCTCTCCACTCACCTCTCCTTTCTGAGGTTACTCCCCTTGCCCGGGGCGCGCCCGCAGGCCTCAAGCCAACCCCCTAACTCAAAGGAACCACCCTGTAGAGAATTCCCGCTTTGGCTAAAAGAACCAGGCCGGAGGCTCTAAGCGTTCTGCTGTGTGCCCTCGTGAGCGCCCGGCAAGGGAGGCCCAAACCGCTTTCCGTGTGAGACGCAGGCCCCGGCAGAAGGCAGCACACGACTCCCCGCTCGTTTCAGGAAGGGAGCACTGCGGTCCCGCTTTTGCATAGAAGTCTAACCGCAAGCGTTCTAACTAGAAGCAGCAACACTGCAGAGACACCGTGCTTTAGCCACCATCGACCTCTGTGTGGGAGGAAGCAGTTGAGGGGGTCCTGTGGGTTAGGGGGCGCGGGGCCGGGCTCCATTGCGTAAGGCCCGGGGTGGGGGGTGGGGGGGTGGGGAGCAGACAGGCCGGACAGCAGGGAGCTCTCAACTCACACCAGGCCTCCGGGGCTGGTACCGTTGCCCCGGGGGGTGCGTGCAGGCTCAAGTACAGCCACCCCACTCGAAGGGAAAACTCGGTAGAAGACGCGTGCCCCAGCTAAAACAGCCGCTCCCGAGGGTGGAGGCATTTTGTTGTGTGCGTGCCTGAGAGCACTGCAAGGGAGTCCCAAACCGAATTCCGAGGGAGCCGCCGGCTGCTGCAAAGGCGGGCCTCGACTCCCCCACTTGTTTCATGAAGCTAGCACCGAGGCCGCGCTTTCGCATGGAAGCCTGATCGCCTGCGCTCTACCTCCAAGAAACAACAGTGTACGGAAACCGAGCTTTCGCTACCATCCACCGCTCTGAGGGGGAGGGAGCAGTTTCCCAGCTACCGTGGGTGAGCACCTGGGGAACGGGCTCCTTCTGTGCCGCCACCGAGGGAGAAGCAGCCCGGGCCAGGAAGGCACCTCTCGACTCAGCTGTTGTCACCTGGAGCTAACACTACTGCTCCGCGTGTGCACTGGAATGCTAAGTGCTCCACACTGGTTTGGCAGGGAAAAGCCGCTAAAGAAGTCCCGCTTCAGCTCCTCCGCCTCGCCACAGGGTGGCGGCCATTTTCCCCTCTTCTGGAAGTCAAGCCTGGGGAGGGAGTCCCAGCTGGATTCCGGGGGAGAAATCAGCATGGGCAGAGGGCACCCTGTCGCCTCAACTCTTGTTTCGGGAAACTCGATCGGCGCTCCCGTGTGTGCGTGCAGTCCTAAGTGCCATCCAGCCAACGCCGAGGAACAAACCTGTAGAGAACGCGGGCCTCAGCAAAGATGGCCCTTCCTGAGCCGGACCGTCACCTCTGGTGTGCTTTTGTGAAAGCATGAGAAATGGAACCTAAACGTGACACGGAGAGAGAAGCAGGCCTGTCAGGAAGGCTGCTGTCGACTCACGCCTTGCTTTAGGAGCTGAGCCCTGCTGCACCCTGTGTGCCTGGATGCCTAGTTCCCAGGCTGCTAAGAGGAAGAATCAATGCTATAGAATGACTGCGCTGTGGCTATCGGGGCCGTTCCTGAAGCCAGAGGCATTTTACAGTGCTCGTGTTGGAGAGACGGGGGACAGCGTCCCCTGCGTGAAATGGAGCGAGGAACGGGCCGGTGCGGAAGGCAGCTCTCCACTCACCTGTCCTTTCTGAGGCTACTCCCCTTTCCCGGGGCGTGCCCGCAGGCCTCAAGCCAACCCCCTAACTCAAAGGAACCACCCTGTAGAGAATTCCCGCTCCGGCTAAAAGAGCCATGCCCATGCCGGAGGCTGTAAGCGTTCTGCTGTGTGCACGCAGGAGCGCCCGGCAAGGGAGGCCCAAACCGCTTTCCGTGTGAGACGCAGGCCCCCGCAGAAGGCAGCACACGACTCCCCGCTTGTTGCAGGATGCGAGCACTGCGGCCCCGCTTTTGCATGGAAGTCTAACCGCAAGCGTTCTAACTCGAAGCAGCAACACTGAAGAGACACCGTGCTTTAGCTACCGTCGGCCTCTGTGTGGGAGGAAGCAGTTGAGGGGGTCCTGTGGGTGATGGCCCGGGGCCGGGCCCCATTCCGTAAGACCGGGGGAGAGACAGGCCGGACAGCAGGGAGCTCTCAACTCACATCATGCTTCGGGGGCTGGTACCGTTACCCCGGGGGGGTGCGTGCAGGCTGAAGGACAGCCACCCCACTCGAAGGGAAAACTCGGTAGAGAATGCGTGCCCCAGCTAAAACAGCCGCTCCCGAGGGTGGAGGCATTTTGTTGTGTGCGTGCGTGAGAGCACTGCAAGGGAGTCCCAAACCTAATTCCGAGGGAGCCGCCGGCTGCTGCACAAGGCAGCCCTCGACTCCCCCACTTGTTTCATGAAGCTAGCACCGAGGCCCCGCTTTCGCATGGAAGCCTGATCGCCTGCGCTGTACCTGCAAGAAACAACATTGTATGGAAACCTTGCTTTCGCTACCATCCAGCGCTCTGAGGGGGAGGGAGCAGTTTCCCGGCTACCGTGGGTGAGCGCCTGGGGAACGGGCTCCTTCTGTGCCGCCACCGCCACCGAGGGAGAAGCAGCCCGGGCCAGGAAGGCACCTCTCGACTCAGCTGTTGTCACCTGGAGCTAACACTACTGCTCCGGTGTGCACTGGAATGCTAAGTGCTCCACACTGGTTTGGCAGGGAGAAGCCGCTAAAGAAGCCCTGCTTCAGCTCCTCCGCCTCGCCACAGGGTGGCGGCCATCTTCCCCTCTGTTGGAGTGCAAGCCTGGGGAGGGAGTCCCAGCTGGGTTCCGGGGGAGAAATCAGCATGGGTAGAGGGAACCCTGTCGCCTCAACTCTTGTTTCGGGAAACTCGACCGGCGCTCCCGTGTGTGCGTGGAGTCCTAAATGCCATCCAGCCAACGCCGAGGAACAGTCCTGTAGAGAACGCGGGCCTCAGCACAGACGGCCCTTCCTGAGCCGGGACGTCACCTATGGGGTGCTTTTGTGAAAGCATGAGAAATGGAACCTAAACGTGACTGGGAGAGAGAAGCAGGCCTGTCAGGAAGGCTGCTGTCAACTCACGCCTTGCTTTAGGAGCTGAGCCCTGCTGCACCCTGTGTGCCTGGATGCCTAGTTCCCAGGCTGCTAAGAGCAAGAGTGAATGCTATAGAAGGGCTGCGCTCTAGTTGACAGGGCCGTTCCTGAAGCCAGAGGCATTTTACAGTTCTCGTGTTGGAGAGACGGGGGACAGGGTCCCCTGCGTGAATTGGAGCGAGAAAGGGGCCGGTGCGGAACGCAGCTCTCCACTCACCTCTCCTTTCTGAGGCTACTCCCCTTGCCCGGGGCGTGCCCGCAGGCCTCAAGCCAACCCCCTAACTCAAAGGAACCGCCCTGTAGAGAATTCCCGCTTTGGCTAAAAGAACCAGGCCGGAGGCTGGAAGCCTTCTGCTGTGTCCCCGCGTGAGCGCCCGGCAAGGGAGGCCCAAACCGCTTTCCGTGTGAGACGCAGGCCCCGGCAGAAGGCAGCACACGACTCCCCGCTCGTTTCAGGAAGGGAGCACTGCGGTCCCGCTTTTGCATAGAAGTCTAACCGCAAGCCTTCTAACTCGAAGCAGCAACACTGCAGAGACACCGTGCTTTAGCCACCATCGACCTCTGTGTGGGTGGAAGCAGTTGAGGGGGTCCTGTGGGTTAGGGGGCCCGGGGTCGGGCTCCATTCCGTAAGGCCCGGGGTTGGGGGGGTCGGGGGGTGGGGGGGAGACAGGCCTGACAGCAGGGAACTCTCAACTCACACCAGGCCTCCGGGGCTGTTACCGTTGCCCCGGGGGGTGCGTGCAGGCTCAAGTACAGCCACCCCACTCGAAGGGAAAACTCGGTAGAAGACGCGTGCCCCAGCTAAAACAGCCGCTCCCGAGGGTGGAGGCATTTTGTTGTGTGAGTGCCTGAGAGCACTGCAAGGGAGTCCCAAACCTAATTCCGAGGGAGCCGCCGGCTGCTGCACAAGGCAGCCCTCGACTCCCCCACTTGTTTCATGAAGCTAGCACCGAGGCCCGGCTTTCGCATGGAAGCCTGATCGCCTGCGCTGTACCTGCAAGAAACAACATTGTACGGAAACCTTGCTTTCGCTACCATCCACCGCTCTGAGGGGGAGGGAGCAGTTTCCCGGCTACCGTGGGTGAGCGCCTGGGGAACGGGCTCCTTCTGTGCCGCCACCGCCACCGAGGGAGAAGCAGCCCGGGCCAGGAAGGCACCTCTCGACTCAGCTGTTGTCACCTGGAGCTAACACTACTGCTCCGCGTGTGCACTGGAATGCTAAGTGCTCCACACTGGTTTCGCAGGGAGAAGCCACTAAAGAAGCCCTGCTTCAGCTCCTCCGCCTCGCCACAGGGTGGCGGCCATTTTCACCTCTGCTGGAGTGCAAGCCTGGGGAGGGAGTCCCAGCTGGGTTCCGGGGGAGAAATCAACATGGGCAGAGGGCACCCTGTCGCCTCACTCTTGTTTCGGGAAACTCGATCGGCGCTCCCGTGTGTGCGTGGAGTCCTAAGTGCCATCCAGCCAACGCCGAGGAACAAACCTGGAGAGAACGTGGGCCTCAGCACAGACGGCCCTTCCTGAGCCGGGAGGTCACCTATGGGGTGCTTTTGTGAAAGCATGAGAAATGGAACCTAAACGTGACTCGGAGTGAGAAGCAGGCCTGTCAGGAAGGCTGCTGTCGACTCACGCCTTGTTTTAGGAGCTGAGCCCTGCTGCACCCTGTGTGCCTGGATGCCTAGTTCCCAGGCTGCTAAGAGCAAGAGTGAATGCTATAGAAGGACTGCGCTCTAGTTGACAGGGCCGTTCCTGAAGCCAGAGGCATTTTACAGTGCTCGTGTTGGAGAGACTGGGGACAGGGTCCCCTGCGTGAAATGGAGCGAGAAACGGGCCGGTACGGAAGGCAGCTCTCCACTCACCTCTCCTTTCTGAGGCTACTCCCCTTGCCCCGGGCGCGCCCGCAGGCCTCAAGCCAACCCCCTAACTCAAAGGAACCACCCTGTAGAGAATTCCCGCTTTGGCTAAAAGAACCAGGCAGGAGGCTGGAAGCGTTCTGCTGTGTGCCCGCGTGAGCGCCCGGCAAGGGAGGCCAAACCGCTTTCCGTGTGAGACGCAGGCCCCGGCAGAAGGCAGCACACGACTCCCCGCTCGTTTCAGGAAGGGAGCACTGCGGTCCCGCTTTTGCATAGAAGTCTAACCGCAAGCGTTCTAACTCGAAGCAGCAACACTGCAGAGACACCGTGCTTTAGCCACCAGCGACCTCTGTGTGGGAGGAAGCAGTTGAGGGGGTCCTGTGTGTTAGGGGGCCCGGGGACGGGCTCCATTCCGTAAGGCCCGGGGTGGGGGGGTGGGGGGGTGCGGGGGAGACAGGCCGGACAGCAGGGAGCTCTCAACTCACACCAGGCCTACGGGGCTGGTACCGTTGCCCCGGGGGGTGCGTGCAGGCTCAAGTACAGCCACCCCACTCGAAGGGAAAACTCGGTAGAAGACGCGTGCCCCAGCTAAAACAGCCGCTCCCGAGGGTGGAGGCATTTTGTTGTGTGCGTGCCTGAGAGCACTGCAAGGGAGTCCCAAACCTAACTCCGAGGGAGCCGCCGGCTGCTGCACAAGGCAGCCCTCGACTCCCCCACTTGTTTCATGAAGCTAGCACCGAGGCCCCGCTTTCGCATGGAAGCCTGATCGCCTGCGCTCTACCTCCAAGAAACAACAGTGTACGGAAACCGTGCTTTCGCTACCATCCACCGCTCTGAGTGGGAGGGAGCAGTTTCCCGGCTACCGTGGGTGAGCGCCTGGGGAACGGGCTCCTCCCATGCCGCCACCGAGGGAGAAGCAGCCCGGGCCAGGAAGGCACCTCTCGACTCAGCTGTTGTCACCTGGAGCTAACACTACTGCTCCGCGTGTGCACTGGAATGCTAAGTGATCCACACTGGTTTCGCAGGGAGAAGCCGCTAAAGAAGCCCCGCTTCAGCTCCTCCGCCTCGCCACAGGGTGGCGGCCATTTTCCCCTCTGCTGGAGTGCAAGCCTGGGGAGGGAGTCCCAGCTGGGTTCCGGGGGAGAAATCAGCATGGGCAGAGGGCACCCCGTCGCCTCAACTCTTGTTTCAGGAAACTCGATCGGCGCTCCCATGAGTGCGTGGAGTCCTAAGTGCCATCCAGCTAACGCCGAGGAACAGACCTGTAGAGAACGCGGGCCTCAGCACAGACGGCCCTTCCTGAGCCAGGACGTCACCTATGGGGTGCTTTTGTGAAAGCATGAGAAATGGAACCTAAACGTGACTCGGAGAGAGAAGCAGGCCTGTCAGGAAGGCTGCTGTCGACTCACGCCTTGCTTTAGGAGCTGAGCCCTGCTGCACCCTGTGTGCCTGGATGCCTAGTTCCCAGGCTGCTAAGAGCAAGAGTGAATGCTATAGAAGGGCTGCGCTCTAGTTGACAGGGCCGTTCCTGAAGACAGAGGCATTTTACAGTTCTCGTGTTGGAGAGACTGGGGACAGGGTCCCCTGCGTGAAATGGAGCGAGAAAGGGGCCGGTGCGGAAGGCAGCTCTCCACTCACCTCTCCTTTCTGAGGCTACTCCCCTTGCCCCGGGCGCGCCCGCAGGCCTCAAGCCAACCCCCTAACTCAAAGGAACCACCCTGTAGAGAATTCCCGCTTTGGCTAAAAGAACCAGGCTGGAGGCTCTAAGCGTTCTGCTGTGTGCCCGCGTGAGCGCCCGGCAAGGGAGGCCCAAACCGCTTTCCGTGTGAGACGCAGGCCCCGGCAGAAGGCAGCACACGACTCCCCGCTCGTTTCAGGAAGGGAGCACTGCGGTTCCGCTTTTGCATGGAAGTCTAACCGCAAGCGTTCTAACTGGAAGCAGCAACACTGCAGAGACACCGTGCGTTAGCTACCGTCGACCTCTGTGTGGGAGGAAGCAGTTGAGGGGGTCCTGTGGGTGATGGCCCGGGGCCGGGCCCCATTCCGTAAGACCGGGGGAGAGAGAGGCCGGACAGCAGGGAGCTCTCAACTCACATCATGCTTCGGGGGCTGGTACCGTTACCCCGGGGGGGTGCGTGCAGGATGAAGGACAGCCACCCCACTCGAAGGGAAAACTCGGTAGAGAATGCGTGCCCCAGCTAAAACAGCCGCTCTCGAGGGTGGAGGCATTTTGTTGTGTGCGTGCCTGAGAGCACTGCAAGGGAGTCCCAAACCTAACTCCGTGGGAGCCGACGGCTGCTGCACAAGGCAGCCCTCGACTCCCCCACTTGTTTCATGAAGCTAGCACCGAGGCCCCGCTTTTGCATGGAAGCCTGATCGCCTGCGCTCTACCTCCAAGAAACAACAGTGTACGGAAACCGTGCTTTCGCTACCATCCACCGCTCTGAGGGGGAGGGAGCAGTTTCCTGGCTACCGTGGGTGAGCGCCTGGGGAACGGGCTCCTCCGGTGCCGCCACCGAGGGAGAAGCAGCCCGGGCCGGGAAGGCAACTCTCCACTCAGCTGCTGTCACCTGGAGCTAACACTACCGCTCCAGGTGTGCACAGGAATGCTAAGTGCTCCACACTGGTTTGGCAGGGAGAAGCCCCTAAAGAAGCCCTGCTTCATCTCCTCCGCCTCGCCACAGGGTGGCGGCCATTTTCCCCTCTGCTGGAGGGCAAGCCTGGGGAGGGAGTCCCAGCTGGGTTCCGGGGGAGAAATCAGCATGGGCAGAGGGCACCCTGTCGCCTCAACTCTTGTTTCGAGAAACTCGATCGGCGCTCCCGTGTTTGCGTGGAGTCCTAAGTGCCATCCAGCCAACGCCGAGGAACAAACCTGTAGAGAACGCGGGCCTCAGCAAAGATGGCCCTTCCTGAGCCGGACCGTCACCTCTGGTGTGCTTTTGTGAAAGCATGAGAAATGGAACCTAAACGTGACTCGGAGAGAGAAGCAGGCCTGTCAGGAAGGCTGCTGTCGACTCACGCCTTGCTTTAGGAGCTGAGCCCTGCTGCACCCTGTGTGCCTGGATGCCTAGTTCCCAGGCTGCTAAGAGCAAGAATCAATGCTATAGAATGACTGCGCTGTGGCTATCGGGGCCGTTCCTGAAGCCAGAGGCATTTTACAGTGCTCGTGTTGGAGAGACGGGGGACATGGTCCCCTGCGTGAAATGGAGCGAGAAACGGGCCGGTGCGGAAGGCAGCTCTCCACTCACCTCTCCTTTCTGAGGCTACTCCCCTTGCCCGGGGCGTGCCCGCAGGCCTCAAGACAACCCCCTAACTCAAAGGAACCACCCTGTAGAGAATTCCCGCTCCGGCTAAAAGAGCCATGCCCATGCCAGAGGCTGGAAGCGTTCTGCTGTGTGCACGCAGGAGCGCCCGGCAAGGGAGGCCCAAACCGCTTTCCGTGTGAGACGCAGGCCCCCGCAGAAGGCAGCACACGACTCCCCGCTTGTTGCAGGAAGCGACCACTGCGGCCCCGCTTTTGCATGGAAGTCTAACCGCAAGCGTTCTAACTCGAAGCAGCAACACTGCAGAGACACCGTGCTTTGGCTACCGTCGGCCTCTGTGTGGGAGGAAGCAGTTGAGGGGGTCCTGTGGGTGAGGGCCCGGGGCCGGGACCCATTCCGTAACACCGGGGGAGAGACAGGCCGGACAGCAGGGAGCTCTCAACTCACATCATGCCTCGGGGGCTGGTACCGTTACCCCGGGGGGGGTGCGTGCAGGCTGAAGGACAGCCACCCCACTCGAAGGGAAAACTCGGTAGAGAATGCGTGCCCCAGCTAAAAGAGCCGCTCCCGAGGGTGGAGGCATTTTGTTGTGTGCCTGCCTGAGAGCACTGCAAGGGAGTCCCAAACCTAACTCCGAGGGAGCCGCCGGCTGCTGCACAAGGCAGCCCTCGACTCCCCCACTTGTTTCATGAAGCTAACACCGAGGCCCCGCTTTCGCATGGAAGCCTGATCGCCTGAGCTGTACCTGCAAGAAACAACATTGTACGGAAACCTTGCTTTCGCTACCATCCACCGCTCTGAGGGGGAGGGAGCAGTTTCCCGGCTACCGTGGGTGAGCGCCTGGAGAACGGGCTCCTTCCGTGCCGCCACCGAGGGAGAAGCGGCCCGGGCCAGGAAGGCACCTCTCGACTCAGCTGTTGTCACCTGGAGCTAACACTACTGCTCCGCGTGTGCACAGGAATGCTAATTGCTCCACACTGGTTTGGCAGGGAGAAGCCGCTAAAGAAGCCCCGCTTCAGCTCCTCCGCCTCGCCACAGGGTGGCGGCCATTTTCCCCTCTGATGGAGTGCAAGCCTGGGGAGGGAGTCCCAGCTGGGTTCCGGGGGAGAAATCAGCATGGGCAGAGGGCACCCTGTCGCCTCAACTCTTGTTTCGGGAAACTCGATCGGCGCTCCCGTGTGTGCGTGGAGTCCTAAGTGCCATCCAGCCAACGCCAAGGAACAAACCTGGAGAGAACGCGGGCCTCAGCACAGACGGCCCTTCCTGAGCCGAGACGTCACCTATGGGGTGCTTTTGTGAAAGCATGAGAAATGGAACCTAAACGTGACTCGGAGTGAGAAGCAGGCCTGTCAGGAAGGCTGCTGTCGACTCACGCCTTGTTTTAGGAGCTGAGCCCTGCTGCACCCTGTGTGCCTGGATGCCTAGTTCCCAGGCTGCTAAGAGCAAGAGTGAATGCTATAGAAGGACTGCGCTCTAGTTGACAGGGCCGTTCCTGAAGCCAGAGGCATTTTACAGTGCTCGTGTTGGAGAGACTGGGGACAGGGTCCCCTGCGTGAAATGGAGCGAGAAACGGGCCGGTGTGGAAGGCAGCTCTCCACTCACCTCTCCTTTCTGAGGCTACTCCCCTTGCCCCGGGCGCGCCCGCAGGCCTCAAGCCAACCCCCTAACTCAAAGGAACCACCCTGTAGAGAATTCCCGCTTCCGCTAAAAGAGCCAGGCCGGAGGCTGGAAGCGTTCTGCTGTGTGCCCGCGTGAGCGCCCGGCAAGGGAGGCCCAAACCGCTTTCCGTGTGAGACGCAGGCCCCGGCAGAAGGCAGCACACGACTCCCCGCTCGTTTCAGAAAGGGAGCACTGCGGTTCCGCTTTTGCATGGAAGTCTAACCGCAAGCGTTCTAACTGGAAACAGCAACACTGCAGAGACACCGTGCGTTAGCTACCGTCGACCTCTGTGTGGGAGGAAGCAGTTGAGGGGGTCCTGTGGGTGAGGGGGCCCGGGGCCGGGCTCCATTCCGTAAGGCCCGTGGTGGGGGGGTGGGGGAGAGACAGGCCGGAGAGCAGGGAGCTCTCAACTCACACCAGGTCTCCGGGGCTGATACCGTTGCCCCGGGGGGTGCGTGCAGGCTGAAGGACAGCCACCCCACTCGAAGGGAAAACTCGGTAGAGGACGCGTGCCCCAGCTAAAACAGCCGCTCCCGAGGGTGGAGGCATTTTGTTGTGTGCGTGCGTGAGAGCACTGCAAGGGAGTCCCAAACCTAATTCCGAGGGAGCCGCCGGCTGCTGCACAAGGCAGCCCTCGACTCCCCCACTTGTTTCATGAAGCTAGCACCGAGGCCCCGCTTTCGCATGGAAGCCTGATCGCCTGCGCTGTACCTGCAAGAAACAACATTGTCCGGAAACCTTGCTTTCGCTACCATCCACCGCTCTGAGGGGGAGGGAGCAGTTTCCAGGCTACCGTGGGTGAGCGCCTGGGGAACGGGCTCCTTCCATGCCTCCACCTAGGGAGAAGCAGCCCGGGCCAGGAAGGCACCTCTCGACTCAGCTGTTGTCACCTGGAGCTAACACTACTGCTCTGCGTGTGCACAGGAATGCTAAGTGCTCCACAGTGCTTTGGCAGGTTGAAGCTGCTAAAGAAGCCCCGCTTCAGCTCCTCCCCCTCGCCACAAGGTGGCGGCCTTTTTCCCCTCTGCTGGAGTGCAAGCCTGGGGAGGGAGTCCCAGCTGGGTTCCGGGGGAGAAATCAACATGGGCAGAGGGCACCCTGTCGCCTCAACTCTTGTTTCGGGAAACTCGATCGGCGCTCCCGTGTGTGCGTGGAGTCCTAAGTGCCATCCAGCCAACGCCGAGGAACGAACCTGGAGAGAACGCGGGCCTCAGCACAGACGGCCCTTCCTGAGCCGGGACGTCACCTATGGGGTGCTTTTGTGAAAGCATGAGAAATGGAACCTAAACGTGACTCGGAGTGAGAAGCAGGCCTGTCAGGAAGGCTGCTGTCGACTCACGCCTTGTTTTAGGAGCTGAGCCCTGCTGCACCCTGTGTGCCTGGATGCCTAGTTCCCAGGCTGCTAAGAGCAAGAGTGAATGCTATAGAAGGCCTGCGCTCTAGTTGACAGGGCCGTTCCTGAAGCCAGAGGCATTTTACAATGCTCCTGTTGGAGAGACTGGGGACAGGGTCCCCTGCGTGAAATGGAGCGAGAAACGGGCCGGTGCGGAAGGCAGCTCTCCACTCACCTCTCCTTTCTGAGGCTACTCCCCTTGCCCGGGGCGTGCCCGCAGGCCTCAAGCCAACCCCCTAACTCAAAGGAACCACCCTGTAGAGAATTCCCGCTCCGGCTAAAAGAGCCATGCCCATGCCCGAGGCTGGAAGCGTTCTGCTGTGTGCACGCGTGAGCGCCCGGCAAGGGAGGCCCGAACCGCTCTCCGTGTGAGACGCAGGCCCCCGCAGAAGGCAGCACACGACTCCCCGCTCGTTGCAGGAAGCGAGCTCTGCGGCCCCGCTTTTGCATGGAAGTCTAACCGCAAGCTTTCTAACTCGAAGCAGCAAGACTGCAGAGACACCTTGCTTTAGCTACCGTCGGCCTCTGTGTGGGAGGAAGCAGTTGAGGGGGTCCTGTGGGTGAGGGCCCGGGGCCGGGACCCATTCCGTAACACCGGGGGAGAGACAGGCCGGACAGCAGGGAGCTCTCAACTCACATCATGCTTCGGGGGCTGGTACCGTTACCCCGGGGGGGTGCGTGCAGGCTGAAGGACAGCCACCCCACTCGAAGGGAAAACTCGGTAGAGAATGCGTGCCCCAGCTAAAACAGCCGCTCCCGAGGGTGGAGGCATTTTGTTGTGTGCGTGCGTGAGAGCACTGCCAGGGAGTCCCAAACCTAACTCCGAGGGAGCCGCCGGCTGCTGCACAAGGCAGCCCTCGACTCCCCCACTTGTTTCATGAAGCTAGCACCGAGGCCCCGCTTTCGCATGGAAGCCTGATCGCCTGCGCTCTACCTCCAAGAAACAACAGTGGACGGAAACCTTGCTTTCGCTACCATCCATCGCTCTGAGGGGGAGGGAGCAATTTCCCGGCTACCGTGGGTGAGCGCCTGGGGAACGGGCTCCTTCCATGCCGCGACCTAGGGAGAGGCAGCCCGGGCCAGGAAGGCACCTCTCGACTCAGCTGTTGTCACCTGGAGCTAACACTACTGCTCCGCGTGTGCACTGGAATGCTAAGTGCTCCACACTGGTTTGGCAGGGAGAAGCCGCTAAAGAAGCCCCGCTTCAGCTCCTCCGCCTCCCCACAGGGTGGCGGCCATTTTCCCCTCTGCTGGAGTGCAAGCCTGGGGAGGGAGTCCCAGCTGGGTTCCGGGGGAGAAATCAGCATGGGCAGAGGGCACCCTGTCGCCTCAACTCTTGTTTCGGGAAACTCGATCGGCGCTCCCGTGTGTGCGTGCAGTCCTAAGTGCCATCCAGCCAACGCCGAGGAACAAACCTGAAGAGAACGCGGGCCTCAGCAAAGATGGCCCTTCCTGAGCCGGACCGTCACCTCTGGTGTGCTTTTGTGAAAGCATGAGAAATGGAACCTAAACGTGACTCGGAGAGAGAAGCAGGCCTGTCAGGAAGGCTGCTGTCGACTCACGCCTTGGTTTAGGAGCTGAGCCCTGCTGCACCCTGTGAGCCTGGATGCCTAGTTCCCAGGCTGCAAAGAGCAAGAATCAATGCTATAGAAAGACCACGCTGTGGCTATCGGGGCCGTTCCTGAAGCCAGAGGCATTTTACAGTGCTCGTGTTGGAGAGACGGGGGACAGGGTCCCCTGCGTGAATTGGAGCGAGAAAGGGGCCGGTGCGGAACGCAGCTCTCCACTCACCTCTCCTTTCTGAGGCTACTCCCCTTGCCCGGGGCGTGCCCGCAGGCCTCAAGCCAACCCCCTAACTCAAAGGAACCGCCCTGTAGAGAATTCCCGCTTTGGCTAAAAGAACCATGCCGGAGGCTAGAAGACTTCTGCTGTGTGCCCGCGTGAGCGCCCGGCAAGGGAGGCCCAAACCGCTTTCCGTGTGAGACGCAGGCCCCGGCAGAAGGCAGCACACGACTCCCCGCTCGTTTCAGGAAGGGAGCACTGCGGTCCCGCTTTTGCATAGAAGTATAACCGCAAGCCTTCTAACTCGAAGCAGCAACACTGCAGAGACACCGTGCTTTAGCCACCATCGACCTCTGTGTGGGAGGAAGCAGTTGAGGGGGTCCTGTGGGTTAGGGGGCCCGGGGTCGGGCTCCATTCCGTAAGGCCCGGGGAGGGGTGGTGGGGGGGTGGGGGGGAGACAGGCCGGACAGCAGGGAGCTCTCAACTCACACCAGGCCTCCGGGGCTGGTACCGTTGCCCCGGGGGGTGCGTGCAGGCTCAAGTACAGCCACCCCACTCGAAGGGAAAACTCGGTGGAAGACGCGTGCCCCAGCTAAAACAGCCGCTCCCGAGGGTGGAGGCATTTTGTTGTGTGCGTGCCTGAGAGCACTGCAAGGGAGTCCCAAACCTAATTCCGAGGGAGCCGCCGGCTGCTGCACAAGGCAGGACTCGACTCCCCCACTTGTTTCATGAAGCTAGCACCGAGGCCACGCTTTCGCATGGAAGCCTGATCGCCTGCGCTCTACCTCCAAGAAACAACAGTGTAGGGAAACCGTGCTTTCGCTACCATCCACCGCTCTTAGTGGGAGGGAGCAGTTTCCCGGCTACCGTGGGTGAGCGCCAGGGCAACGGGCTCCTTCCATGCCGCCACCGAGGGAGAAGCAGCCCGGGCCAGGAAGGCACCTCTCGACTCAGCTGTTGTCACCTGGAGCTAACACTACTGCTCCGCGTGTGCACTGGAATGCTAAGTGCTCCACACTGGTTTGGCAGGGAGAAGCCGCTAAAGAAGCCCTGCTTCAGCTCCTCCGCCTCGCCACAGGGTGGCGGCCATTTTCCCCTCTGTTGGAGTGCAAGCCTGGGGAGGGAGTCCCAGCTGGGTTCCGGGGGAGAAATTAGCATGGGCAGAGGGCACCCTGTCGCCTCAACTCTTGTTTCGCGAAACTCGATCGGCGCTCCCGTGTGTGCGTGCAGTCCTAAGTGCCATCCAGCCAACGCCGAGGAACAAACCTGTAGAGAACGCGGGCCTCAGCAAGAAGGCCCTTCCTGAGCCGGACCGTCACCTCTGGTGTGCTTTTGTGAAAGCATGAGAAAAGGAACCTAAACGTGACTCGGAGAGAGAAGCAGGCCTGTCAGGAAGGCTGCTGTCGACTCACGCCTTGCTTTAGGAGCTGAGCCCTGCTGCACCCTGTGTGCCTGGATGCCTAGTTCCCAGGCTGCTAAGAGCAAGAATCAATGCTATAGAATGACTGCGCTGTGGCTATCGGGGCCGTTCCTGAAACCAGAGGCATTTTACAGTGCTCGTGTTGGCGAGACGGAGGACAGGGTCCCCTGCGTGAAATGGAGTGAGAAACGGGCCGGTGCGGAAGGCAGCTCTCCACTCACCTGTCCTTTCTGAGGCTACTCCCCTTGCCCGGGGCGTGCCCGCAGGCCTCAAGCCAACCCCCTAACTCAAGGGAACCACCCTGTAGAGAATTCCCGCTCCGGCTAAAAGAGCCATGCCCATGCCCGAGGCTGGAAGCGTTCTGCTGTGTGCACGCGTGAGCGCCCGGCAAGGGAGATCCGAACCGCTCTCCGTGTGAGACGCAGGCCCCCGCAGAAGGCAGCACACGACTCCCCGCTCGTTGCAGGAAGCGAGCTCTGCGGCCCCGCTTTTGCATGGAAGTCTAACCGCAAGCTTTCTAACTCGAAGCAGCAAGACTGCAGAGACACCGTGCTTTAGCTACCGTCGGCCTCTGTGTGGGAGGAAGCAGTTGAGGGGGTCCTGTGGGTGAGGGCCCGGGGCCGGGCCCCATTCCGTAAGACCGGGGGAGAGACAGGACGGACAGCAGGGATCTCTCAACTCACATCATGCTTCGGGGGCTGGTACCGTTACCCCGGGGGGGTGCGTGCAGGCTGAAGGACAGCCACCCCACTCGAAGGGAAAACTCGGTAGAGAATGCGTGCCCCAGCTAAAACAGCCGCTCCCGAGGGTGGAGGCATTTTGTTGTGTGCGTGCGTGAGAGCACTGCCAGGGAGTCCCAAACCTAACTCCGAGGGAGCCGCCGGCTGCTGCACAAGGCAGCCCTCGACTCCCCCACTTGTTTCATGAAGCTAGCACCGAGGCCCCGCTTTCGCATGGAAGCCTGATCGCCTGCGCTCTACCTCCAAGAAACAACAGTGGACGGAAACCTTGCTTTCGCTACCATCCATCGCTCTGAGGGGGAGGGAGCAATTTCCCGGCTACCGTGGGTGAGCGCCTGGGGAACGGGCTCCTTCCATGCCGCGACCTAGGGAGAGGCAGCCCGGGCCAGGAAGGCACCTCTCGACTCAGCTGTTGTCACCTGGAGCTAACACTACTGCTCCGCGTGTGCACTGGAATGCTAAGTGCTCCACACTGGTTTGGCAGGGAGAAGCCGCTAAAGAAGCCCCGCTTCAGCTCCTCCGCCTCCCCACAGGGTGGCGGCCATTTTCCCCTCTGCTGGAGTGCAAGCCTGGGGAGGGAGTCCCAGCTGGGTTCCGGGGGAGAAATCAGCATGGGCAGAGGGCACCCTGTCGCCTCAACTCTTGTTTCGGGAAACTCGATCGGCGCTCCCGTGTGTGCGTGCAGTCCTAAGTGCCATCCAGCCAACGCCGAGGAACAAACCTGAAGAGAACGCGGGCCTCAGCAAAGATGGCCCTTCCTGAGCCGGACCGTCACCTCTGGTGTGCTTTTGTGAAAGCATGAGAAATGGAACCTAAACGTGACTCGGAGAGAGAAGCAGGCCTGTCAGGAAGGCTGCTGTCGACTCACGCCTTGGTTTAGGAGCTGAGCCCTGCTGCACCCTGTGAGCCTGGATGCCTAGTTCCCAGGCTGCTAAGAGCAAGAATCAATGCTATAGAAAGACCACGCTGTGGCTATCGGGGCCGTTCCTGAAGCCAGAGGCATTTTACAGTGCTCGTGTTGGAGAGACGGGGGACAGGGTCCCCTGCGTGAATTGGAGCGAGAAAGGGGCCGGTGCGGAAGGCAGCTCTCCACTCACCTCTCCTTTCTGAGGCTACTCCCCTTGCCCGGGGCGTGCCCGCAGGCCTCAAGCCAACCCCCTAACTCAAAGGAACCGCCCTGTAGAGAATTCCCGCTTTGGCTAAAAGAACCATGCCGGAGGCTAGAAGACTTCTGCTGTGTGCCCGCGTGAGCGCCCGGCAAGGGAGGCCCAAACCGCTTTCCGTGTGAGACGCAGGCCCCGGCAGAAGGCAGCACACGACTCCCCGCTCGTTTCAGGAAGGGAGCACTGCGGTCCCGCTTTTGCATAGAAGTATAACCGCAAGCCTTCTAACTCGAAGCAGCAACACTGCAGAGACACCGTGCTTTAGCCACCATCGACCTCTGTGTGGGAGGAAGCAGTTGAGGGGGTCCTGTGGGTTAGGGGGCCCGGGGTCGGGCTCCATTCCGTAAGGCCCGGGGAGGGGTGGTGGGGGGGTGGGGGGGAGACAGGCCGGACAGCAGGGAGCTCTCAACTCACACCAGGCCTCCGGGGCTGGTACCGTTGCCCCGGGGGGTGCGTGCAGGCTCAAGTACAGCCACCCCACTCGAAGGGAAAACTCGGTGGAAGACGCGTGCCCCAGCTAAAACAGCCGCTCCCGAGGGTGGAGGCATTTTGTTGTGTGCGTGCCTGAGAGCACTGCAAGGGAGTCCCAAACCTAATTCCGAGGGAGGCGCCGGCTGCTGCACAAGGCAGGACTCGACTCCCCCACTTGTTTCATGAAGCTAGCACCGAGGCCACGCTTTCGCATGGAAGCCTGATCGCCTGCGCTCTACCTCCAAGAAACAACAGTGTAGGGAAACCGTGCTTTCGCTACCATCCACCGCTCTTAGTGGGAGGGAGCAGTTTCCCGGCTACCGTGGGTGAGCGCCAGGGCAACGGGCTCCTTCCATGCCGCCACCGAGGGAGAAGCAGCCCGGGCCAGGAAGGCACCTCTCGACTCAGCTGTTGTCACCTGGAGCTAACACTACTGCACCGCGTGTGCACTGGAATGCTAAGTGCTCCACACTGGTTTGGCAGGGAGAAGCCGCTAAAGAAGCCCCGCTTCAGCTCCTCCTCCTCGCCACAGGGTGGCGGCCATTTTCCCCTCTGCTGGAGTGCAAGCCTGGGGAGGGAGTCCCAGCTGGGTTGCGGGGGAGAAATCAGCGTGGGCAGAGGGCACCCTGTCGCCTCAACTCTTGTTTCGCGAAACTCGATCGGCGCTCCCGTGTGTGCGTGCAGTCCTAAGTGCCATCCAGCCAACGCCGAGGAACAGACCTGTAGAGAACGCGGGCTTCAGCAAAGATGGCCCTTCCTGATCCGGACCGTCACCTCTGGTGTGCTTTTGTGAAAGCATGAGAAATGGAACCTAAACGTGACTCGGAGTGAGAAGCAGGCCTGTCAGGAAGGCTGCTGTCGACTCACGCCTTGCTTTAGGAGCTGAGCCCTGCTGCAGCCTGTGAGCCTGGATGCCTAGTTCCCAGGCTGCTAAGAGCAAGAATCAATGCTATAGAAAGACTGCGCTGTGGCTATCGGGGCCGTTCCTGAAGCCAGAGGCATTTTACAGTGCTCGTGTTGGAGAGACGGGGGACAGGGTCCCCTGCGTGAAATGGAGCGAGAAACGGGCCGGTGCGGAAGGCAGCTCTCCACTCACCTCTCCTTTCTGAGGCTACTCCCCTTGCCCGGGCGTACCCGCAGGCCTCAAGCCAACCCCCTAACTCAAAGGAAACACCCTGTAGAGAATTCCCGCTCCGGCTAAAAGAGCCATGCCCATGCCGGAGGCTGGAAGCGTTCTGCTGTGTGCCCGCGGGAGCGCCCGGCAAGGGAGGCCCAAACCGCTTTCCGTGTGAGACGCAGGCCCCCGCAGAAGGCAGCAAACGACTCCCCGCTTTTTGCAGGAAGCGAGCACTGCGGCCCCGCTTTTGCATGGAAGTCTAACCACAAGCGTTCTAACTCGAAGCAGCAACACTGCAGAGACACCCTGCTTTACCTACCGTCGGCCTCTGTGTGGGAGGAAGCAGTTGAGGGGGTCCTGTGGGTGAGGGCCCGGGGCCGGGACACATTCCGTAAGACCGGGGGAGAGACAGGCTGGACAGCAGGGAGCTCTCAACTCACATCATGCCTCGGGGGCTGGTACCGTTACCCCGGGGGGGTGCGTGCAGGCTGAAGGACAGCCACCCCACTCGAAGGGAAAACTCGGTAGAGAATGCGTGCCCCAGCTAAAAGAGCCGCTCCCGAGGGTGGAGGCATTTTGTTGTGTGCGTGCCTGAGAGCACTGCAAGGGAGTCCCAAACCTAACTCCGAGGGAGCCGCCGGCTGCTGGACAAGGCAGCCCTCGACTCCCCCACTTGTTTCATGAAGCTAACACCGAGGCCCCGCTTTCGCATGGAACCCTGATCGCCTGCGCGCTACCTCCAAGAAACAACAGTGTACGGAAACCCAGCTTTCGCTACCATCCACCGCTCTGAGGGGGAGGGAGCAGTTTCCCGGCTACCGTGGGTGAGCGCCTGGGGAACGGGCTCCTTCCGTGCCGCCACCGAGGGAGAAGCGGCCCGGGCCAGGAAGGCACCTCTCGACTCAGCTGTTGTCACCTGGAGCTAACACTACTGCTCCGCGTGTGCACAGGAATGCTAAGTGCTCCACACTGGTTTGGCAGGGAGAAGCCGCTAAAGAAGCCCCGCTTCAGCTCCTCCGCCTCGCCACAGGGTGGCGGCCATTTTCCCCTCTGATGGAGTGCAAGCCTGGGGAGGGAGTCCCAGCTGGGTTCCGGGGGAGAAATCAGCATGGGCAGAGGGCACCCTGTCGCCTCAACTCTTGTTTCGGGAAACTCGATCGGCGCTCCCGTGTGTGCGTGGAGTCCTAAGTGCCATCCAGCCAACGCCAAGGAACAAACCTGGAGAGAACGCGGGCCTCAGCACAGACGGCCCTTCCTGAGCCGAGACGTCACCTATGGGGTGCTTTTGTGAAAGCATGAGAAATGGAACCTAAACGTGACTCGGAGTGAGAAGCAGGCCTGTCAGGAAGGCTGCTGTCGACTCACGCCTTGTTTTAGGAGCTGAGCCCTGCTGCACCCTGTGTGCCTGGATGCCTAGTTCCCAGGCTGCTAAGAGCAAGAGTGAATGCTATAGAAGGCCTGCGCTCTAGTTGACAGGGCCGTTCCTGAAGCCAGAGGCATTTTACAGTGCTCGTGTTGGAGAGACTGGGGACAGGGTCCCCTGCGTGAAATGGAGCGAGAAACGGGCCGGTGTGGAAGGCAGCTCTCCACTCACCTCTCCTTTCTGAGGCTACTCCCCTTGCCCCGGGCGCGCCCGCAGGCCTCAAGCCAACCCCCTAACTCAAAGGAACCACCCTGTAGAGAATTCCCGCTTCCGCTAAAAGAGCCAGGCCGGAGGCTGGAAGCGTTCTGCTGTGTGCCCTCGTGAGCGCCAGGCAAGGGAGGCCCAAACCGCTTTCCGTGTGAGACGCAGGCCCCGGCAGAAGGCAGCACACGACTCCCCGCTCGTTTCAGAAAGGGAGCACTGCGGTTCCGCTTTTGCATGGAAGTCTAACCGCAAGCGTTCTAACTGGAAGCAGCAATACTGCAGAGACACCGTGCGTTAGCTACCGTCGACCTCTGTGTGAGAGGAAGTAGTTGAGGGGGTCCTGTGGGTGAGGGGGCCCGGGGCCGGGCTCCATTCCGTAAGGCCCGTGGTGGGGGGGTGGGGGAGAGACAGGCCGGACAGCAGGGAGCTCTCAACTCACACCAGGTCTCCGGGGCTGATACCGTTGCCCCGGGGGGTGCGTGCAGGCTGAAGGACAGCCACCCCACTCGAAGGGAAAACTCGGTAGAGGACGCGTGCCCCAGCTAAAACAGCCGCTCCCGAGGGTGGAGGCATTTTGTTGTGTGCGTGCGTGAGAGCACTGCAAGGGAGTCCCAAACCTAATTCCGAGGGAGCCGCCGGCTGCTGCACAAGGCAGCCCTCGACTCCCCCACTTGTTTCATGAAGCTAGCACCGAGGCCCCGCTTTCGCATGGAAGCCTGATCGCCTGCGCTGTACCTGCAAGAAACAACATTGTCCGGAAACCTTGCTTTCGCTACCATCCACCGCTCTGAGGGGGAGGGAGCAGTTTCCAGGCTACCGTGGGTGAGCGCCTGGGGAACGGGCTCCTTCCATGCCTCCACCTAGGGAGAAGCAGCCCGGGCCAGGAAGGCACCTCTCGACTCAGCTGTTGTCACCTGGAGCTAACACTACTGCTCCGCGTGTGCACTGGAATGCTAATTGCTCCAAACTGGTTTCGCAGGGAGAAGCCCCTAAAGAAGTCCCGCTTCAGCTCCTCCGCCTCGCCACAGGGTGGCGGCCATTTTCCCCTCTGCTGGAGTGCAAGCCTGGGGAGGGAGTCCCAGCTGGGTTCCGGGGGAGAAATTAGCATGGGCAGAGGGCACCCTGTCGCCTCAACTCTTGTTTCGCGAAACTCGATCGGCGCTCCCGTGTGTGCGTGCAGTCCTAAGTGCCATCCAGCCAACGCCGAGGAACAAACCTGTAGAGAACGCGGGCCTCAGCAAGAAGGCCCTTCCTGAGCCGGACCGTCACCTCTGGTGTCCTTTTGTGAAAGCATGAGAAAAGGAACCTAAACGTGACTCGGAGAGAGAAGCAGGCCTGTCAGGAAGGCTGCTGTCGACTCACGCCTTGCTTTAGGAGCTGGGCCCTGCTGCACCCTGTGAGCCTGGATGCCTAGTTCCCAGGCTGCTAAGAGCAAGAATCAATGCTATAGAAAGACTGCGCTGTGGCTATCGGGGCCGTTCCTGAAGCCAGAGGCATTTTACAGTGCTCGTGTTGGAGAGACGGGGGACAGGGTCCCCTGCGTGAAATGGAGCGAGAAACGGGCCGGTGCGGAAGGCAGCTCTCCACTCACCTCTCCTTTCTGAGGCTACTCCCCTTGCCCGGGGCGTGCCCGCAAGCCTCAAGCGAACCCCCTAACTCAAAGGAACCACCCTGTAGAGAATTCCCGCTCCGGCTAAAAGAGCCATGCCCATGCCGGAGGCTGGAAGCGTTCTGCTGTGTGCCCGCGGGAGCGCCCGGCAAGGGAGGCCCAAACCGCTTTCCGTGTGAGACGCAGGCCCCCGCAGAAGGCAGCAAACGACTCCCCGCTTTTTGCAGGAAGCGAGCACTGCGGCCCCGCTTTTGCATGGAAGTCTAACCACAAGCGTTCTAACTCGAAGCAGCAACACTGCAGAGACACCCTGCTTTACCTACCGTCGGCCTCTGAGTAGGAGGAAGCAGTTGAGGGGGTCCTGTGGGTGAGGGCCCGGGGCCGGGACCCATTCCGTAAGACCGAGGGAGAGACAGGCTGGACAGCAGGGAGCTCTCAACTCACATCATGCTTCGGGGGCTGGTACCGTTGCCCCGGGGGGGTGCGTGCAGGCTGAAGGACAGCCACCCCACTCGAAGGGAAAACTCGGTAGAGAATGCGTGCCCCAGCTAAAACAGCCGCTCCCGAGGGTGGAGGCATTTTGTTGTGTGCGTGCCTGAGAGCACTGCAAGGGAGTCCCAAACCTAATTCCGAGGGAGCCGCCGGCTGCTGCACAAGGCAGCCCTCGACTCCCCCACTTGTTTCATGAAGCTAGCACCGAGGCCCCTCTTTCGCATGGAAGCCTGATCGCCTGCGCTGTACCTGCAAGAAACAACATTGTACGGAAACCTTGCTTTCGCTACCATCCACCGCTCTGAGGGGGAGGGAGCAGTTTCCCGGCTACCGTGGGTGAGCGCCTGGGGAACGGGCTCCTTCCGTGCCGCCACCGAGGGAGAAGCAGCCCGGGCCAGGAAGGCACCTCTCGACTCAGCTGTTGTCACCTGCAGCTAACACTACCGCTCCACGTGTGCACTGGAATGCTAAGTGCTCCACACTGGTTTCGCAGGGAGAAGCCGCTAAAGAAGCCCCGCTTCAGCTCCTCCGCCTTGCCACAGGGTGGCGGCCATTTTCCCCTCTGCTGGAGGGCAAGCCTGGGGAGGGAGTCGCAGCTGGGTTCCGGGGGAGAAATCAGCATGGGCAGAGGGCACCCTGTCGCCTCAACTCTTGTTTCGGGAAACTCGATCGGCGCTCCCGTGTGTGCGTGCAGTCCTAAGTGCCATCCAGCCAACGCCGAGGAACAAACCTGTAGAGAATGCGGGCCTCAGCAAGAAGGCCCTTCCTGAGCCGGACCGTCACCTCTGGTGTGCTTTTGTGAAAGCATGAGAAATGGAACCTAAACGTGACTCGGAGAGAGAAGCAGGCCTGTCAGGAAGGCTGCTGTCGACTCACGCCTTGCTTTAGGAGCTGAGACCTGCTGCACCCTGTGTGCCTGGATGCCTAGTTCCCAGGCTGCTAAGAGCAAGAATCAATGCTATAGAATGACTGCGCTCTAGTTGACAGGGCCGTTCCTAAAGCCAGAGGCATTTTACAGTTCTCGTGTTGGAGAGACTGGGGACAGGGTCCCCTGCGTGAAATGGAGCGAGAAACGGGCCGGTGTGGAAGGCAGGTCTCCACTCACCTCTCCTTTCTGAGGCTACTCCCCTTGCCCCGGGCGCGCCCGCAGGCCTCAAGCCAACCCCCTAACTCAAAGGAACCACCCTGTAGAGAATTCCCGCTTCCGCTAAAAGAGCCAGGCCGGAGGCTGGAAGCGTTCTGCTGTGTGCCCGCGTGAGCGCCCGGCAAAGGAGGCCCAAACCGCTTTCCGTGTGAGACGCAGGCCCCGGCAGAAGGCAGCACACGACTCCCCGCTCGTTTCAGAAAGGGAGCACTGCGGTTCCGCTTTTGCATGGAAGTCTAACCGCAAGCGTTCTAACTGGAAACAGCAACACTGCAGAGACACCGTGCGTTAGCTACCGTCGACCTCTGTGTGGGAGGAAGCAGTTGAGGGGGTCCTGTGGGTGAGGGGGCCCGGGGCCGGGCTCCATTCCGTAAGGCCCGTGGTGGGGGGGTGGGGGAGAGACAGGCCGGACAGCAGGGAGCTCTCAACTCACACCAGGTCTCCGGGGCTGATACCGTTGCCCCGGGGGGTGCGTGCAGGCTGAAGGACAGCCACCCCACTCGAAGGGAAAACTCGGTAGAGGACGCGTGCCCCAGCTAAAACAGCCGCTCCCGAGGGTGGAGGCATTTTGTTGTGTGCGTGCGTGAGAGCACTGCAAGGGAGTCCCAAACCTAATTCCGAGGGAGCCGCCGGCTGCTGCACAAGGCAGCCCTCGACTCCCCCACTTGTTTCATGAAGCTAGCACCGAGGCCCCGCTTTCGCATGGAAGCCTGATCGCCTGCGCTGTACCTGCAAGAAACAACATTGTCCGGAAACCTTGCTTTCGCTACCATCCACCGCTCTGAGGGGGAGGGAGCAGTTTCCAGGCTACCGTGGGTGAGCGCCTGGGGAACGGGCTCCTTCCATGCCTCCACCTAGGGAGAAGCAGCCCGGGCCAGGAAGGCACCTCTCGACTCAGCTGTTGTCACCTGGAGCTAACACTACTGCTCCGGTGTGCACTGGAATGCTAAGTGCTCCACACTGGTTTGGCAGGGAGAAGCCGCTAAAGAAGCCCTGCTTCAGCTCCTCCGCCTCGCCACAGGGTGGCGGCCATTTTCCCCTCTGTTGGAGTGCAAGCCTGGGGAGGGAGTCCCAGCTGGGTTCCGGGGGAGAAATCAGCATGGGCAGAGGGCACCCTGTCGCCTCAACTCTTGTTTCGGGAAACTCGATCGGCGCTCCCGTTTGTGCGTGGAGACCTAAGTGCCATCCAGCCAACGCCGAGGAACAGACCTGTAGAGAACGCGGGCCTCAGCACAGACGGCCCTTCCTGAGCCGGGACGTCACCTATGGGGTGCTTTTGTGAAAGCATGAGAAATGGAACCTAAACGTGACTCGGAGAGAGAAGCAGGCCTGTCAGGAAGGCTGCTGTCGACTCACGCCTTGCTTTAGGAGCTGAGCCCTGCTGCACCCTGTGTGCCTGGATGCCTAGTTCCCAGGCTGCTAAGAGCAAGAATCAATGCTATAGAATGACTGCGCTGTGGCTATCGGGGCCGTTCCTGAAGCCAGAGGCATTTTACAGTGCTCGTGTTGGAGAGATGGGGGACAGGGTCCCCTGCGTGAAATGGAGCGAGAAACGGGCCGGTGCGGAAGGCAGCTCTCCACTCACCTCTCCTTTCTGAGGCTACTCCCCTTGCCCCGGGCGCGCCCGCCGGCCTCAAGCCAACCCCCTAACTCAAAGGAACCGCCCTGTAGAGAATTCCCTCTTTGGCTAAAAGAACCAGGCCGGAGGCTGGAAGCCTTCTGCTGTGTGCCCGCGTGAGCACCCGGCAAGGGAGGCCCAAACCGCTTTCCGTTTGAGACGCAGGCCCCGGCAAAAGGGAGCACAAGACTCCCCGCTCGTTTCAGGAAGGGAGCACTACGGTCCCGCTTTTGCATGGAAGTCTAACCGCAAGCTTTCTAACTCGAAGCAGCAAGACTGCAGAGACACCGTGCTTTAGCTACCGTCGGCCTCTGTGTGGGAGGAAGCAGTTGAGGGGGTCCTGTGGGTGAGGGCCCGGGGCCGGGCCCCATTCCGTAACACCGGGGGAGAGACAGGCCGGACAGCAGGGAGCTCTGAACTCACATCATGCCTCGGGGGCTGGTACCGTTACCCCGGGGGGGGTGCGTGCAGGCTGAAGGACAGCCACCCCACTCGAAGGGAAAACTCGGTAGAGAATGCGTGCCCCAGCTAAAACAGCCGCTCCCGAGGGTGGAGGCATTTTGTTGTGTGCGTGCCTGAGAGCACTGCAAGGGAGTCCCAAACCTAACTCCAAGGGAGCCGCCGGCTGCTGCACAAGGCAGCCCTCGACTCCCCCACTTGTTTCATGAAGCTAGCACCGAGGCCCCGCTTTCGCATGGAAGCCTGATCGCCTGCGCTATACCTGCAAGAAACAACATTGTCCGGAAACCTTGCTTTCGCTACCATCCAGCGCTCTGAGGGGGAGGGAGCAGTTTCCCGTCTACCGTGGGTGAGCGCCTGGGGAACGGGCTCCTTCCATGCCGCCACCTAGGGAGAAGCAGCCTGGGCCAGGAAGGCACCTCTCGACTCAGCTGTTGTCACCTGGAGCTAACACTACTGCTCTGCGTGTGCACAGGAATGCTAAGTGCTCCACAGTGCTTTGGCAGGTTGAAGCTGCTAAAGAAGCCCCGCTTCAGCTCCTCCCCCTCGCCACAAGGTGGCGGCCATTTTCCCCTCTGCTGGAGTGCAAGCCTGGGGAGGGAGTCCCAGCTGGGTTCCGGGGGAGAAATCAACATGGGCAGAGGGCACCCTGTCGCCTCAACTCTTGTTTCGGGAAACTCGATCGGCGCTCCCGTGTGTGCGTGGAGTCCTAAGTGCCATCCAGCCAACGCCGAGGAACGAACCTGGAGAGAACGCGGGCCTCAGCACAGACGGCCCTTCCTGAGCCGGGACGTCACCTATGGGGTGCTTTTGTGAAAGCATGAGAAATGGAACCTAAACGTGACTCGGAGTGAGAAGCAGGCCTGTCAGGAAGGCTGCTGTCGACTCACGCCTTGTTTTAGGAGCTGAGCCCTGCTGCACCCTGTGTGCCTGGATGCCTAGTTCCCAGGCTGCTAAGAGCAAGAGTGAATGCTATAGAAGGCCTGCGCTCTAGTTGACAGGGCCGTTCCTGAAGCCAGAGGCATTTTACAATGCTCCTGTTGGAGAGACTGGGGACAGGGTCCCCTGCGTGAAATGGAGCGAGAAACGGGCCGGTGCGGAAGGCAGCTCTCCACTCACCTCTCCTTTCTGAGGCTACTCCCCTTGCCCCGGGCGCGCCCGCAGGCCTCAAGCCAACCCCCTAACTCAAAGGAACCACCCTGCAGAGAATTCCCGCTTCGGCTAAAAGAGCCAGGCCGGAGGCTGGAAGCGTTCTGCTGTGTGCCCGCGTGAGCACCCGGCAAGGGAGGCCCAAACCGCTTTCCGTGTGAGACGCAGGCCCCGGCAGAAGGCAGCACACGACTCCCCGCTCGTTTCAGGAAGGGAGCACTGCGGTTCCGCTTTTGCATGGAAGTCTAACCGCAAGCGTTCTAACTCGAAGCAGCAACACTGCAGAGACACCGTGCGTTAGCTACCGTCGACCTCTGCGTGGGAGGAAGCAGTTGAGGGGGTCCTGTGGGTGAGGGGGCCCGGGGCCGGGCTCCATTCCGTAAGGCCCGGGGTGGGGGGGTGGGGGAGAGACAGGCCGGACAGCAGGGAGCTCTCAACTCACACCAGGTCTCCGGGGCTGGTACCGTTGCCCCGGGGGGTGCGTGCAGGCTCAAGTACAGCCACCCCACTCGAAGGGAAAACTCGGTGGAAGACGCGTGCCCCAGCTAAAACAGCCGCTCCCGAGGGTGGAGGCATTTTGTTGTGTGCGTGCCTGAGAGCACTGCAAGGGAGTCCCAAACCTAATTCCGAGGGAGCCGCCGGCTGCTGCACAAGGCAGGACTCGACTCCCCCACTTGTTTCATGAAGCTAGCACCGAGGCCACGCTTTCGCATGGAAGCCTGATCGCCTGCGCTCTACCTCCAAGAAACAACAGTGTAGGGAAACCGTGCTTTCGCTACCATCCACCGCTCTTAGTGGGAGGGAGCAGTTTCCCGGCTACCGTGGGTGAGCGCCAGGGCAACGGGCTCCTTCCATGCCGCCACCGAGGGAGAAGCAGCCCGGGCCAGGAAGGCACCTCTCGACTCAGCTGTTGTCACCTGGAGCTAACACTACTGCACCGCGTGTGCACTGGAATGCTAAGTGCTCCACACTGGTTTGGCAGGGAGAAGCCGCTAAAGAAGCCCCGCTTCAGCTCCTCCTCCTCGCCACAGGGTGGCGGCCATTTTCCCCTCTGCTGGAGTGCAAGCCTGGGGAGGGAGTCCCAGCTGGGTTGCGGGGGAGAAATCAGCGTGGGCAGAGGGCACCCTGTCGCCTCAACTCTTGTTTCGCGAAACTCGATCGGCGCTCCCGTGTGTGCGTGCAGTCCTAAGTGCCATCCAGCCAACGCCGAGGAACAGACCTGTAGAGAACGCGGGCTTCAGCAAAGATGGCCCTTCCTGATCCGGACCGTCACCTCTGGTGTGCTTTTGTGAAAGCATGAGAAATGGAACCTAAACGTGACTCGGAGTGAGAAGCAGGCCTGTCAGGAAGGCTGCTGTCGACTCACGCCTTGCTTTAGGAGCTGAGCCCTGCTGCAGCCTGTGAGCCTGGATGCCTAGTTCCCAGGCTGCTAAGAGCAAGAATCAATGCTATAGAAAGACTGCGCTGTGGCTATCGGGGCCGTTCCTGAAGCCAGAGGCATTTTACAGTGCTCGTGTTGGAGAGACGGGGGACAGGGTCCCCTGCGTGAAATGGAGCGAGAAACGGGCCGGTGCGGAAGGCAGCTCTCCACTCACCTCTCCTTTCTGAGGCTACTCCCCTTGCCCGGGCGTGCCCGCAGGCCTCAAGCCAACCCCCTAACTCAAAGGAAACACCCTGTAGAGAATTCCCGCTCCGGCTAAAAGAGCCATGCCCATGCCGGAGGCTGGAAGGGTTCTGCTGTGTGCTCGCGGGAGCGCCCGGCAAGGGAGGCCCAAACCGCTTTCCGTGTGAGACGCAGGCCCCCGCAGAAGGCAGCAAACGACTCCCCGCTTTTTGCAGGAAGCGAGCACTGCGGCCCCGCTTTTGCATGGAAGTCTAACCACAAGCGTCCTAACTCGAAGCAGCAACACTGCAGAGACACCCTGCTTTACCTACCGTCGGCCTCTGTGTGGGAGGAAGCAGTTGAGGGGGTCCTGTGGGTGAGGGCCCGGGGCCGGGACCCATTCCGTAAGACCGGGGAAGAGACAGGCCGGACAGCAGGGAGCTCTCAACTCACATCATGCTTCGGGGGCTGGTACCGTTGCCCCGGGGGGGTGCGTGCAGGCTGAAGGACAGCCACCCGACTCGAAGGGAAAACTCGGTAGAGAATGCGTGCCCCAGCTAAAACAGACGCTCCCGAGGGTGGAGGCATTTTGTTGTGTGCGTGCCTGAGAGCACTGCAAGGGAGTCCCAAACCTAACTCCGAGGGAGCCGCCGGCTGCTGCACAAGGCAGCCCTCGACTCCCCTACTTGTTTCATGAAGCTAGCACCGAGGCCCCGCTTTCGCATGGAAGCCTGATCGCCTGCGCTCTACCTCCAAGAAACAACAGTGTCCGGAAACCGAGCTTTCCCTACCATCCACCGCTCTGAGGGGGAGGGAGCAGTTTCCTGGCTACCGTGGGTGAGCGCCTGGGGAACGGGCTCCTTCCGTGCCTGCCACCGAGGGAGAAGCAGCCAGGGCCAGGAAGGCACCTCTCGACTCAGCTGTTGTCACCTGGAGCTAACACTACTGCTCCGCGTGTGCACAGGAATGCTAAGTGCTCCACAGTGGTTTGGCAGGTTGAAGCTGCTTAAGAAGCCCCGCTTCAGCTCCTCCGCCTCGCCACAGGGTGGCGGCCATTTTCCCCTCTGCTGGAGTGCAAGCCTGGGGAGGGAGTCCCAGCTGGGTTCCGGGGGAGAAATCAGCATGGGCAGAGGGCACCCTGTCGCCTCAACTCTTGTTTCGGGAAACACGATCGGCGCTCCCGTGTGTGCGTGAATTCGTAAGTGCCATCCAGCCAACGCCGAGGAACAAACCTGGAGAGAACGAGGGCCTCAGCACAGACGGCCCTTCCTGAGCCGGGACGTCACCTATGGGGTGCTTTTGTGAAAGCAGGAGAAATGGAACCTAAACGTGACTCGGAGTGAGAAGCAGGCCTGTCAGGAAGGCTGCTGTCGACTCACGCCTTGTTTTAGGAGCTGAGCCCTGCTGCACCCTGTGTGCCTGAATGCCTAGTTCCCAGGCTGCTAAGAGCAAGAGTGAATGCTATAGAAGGACTGCGCTCTAGTTGACAGGGCTGTTCCTGAAGCCAGAGGCATTTTACAGTGCTCGTGTTGGAGAGACGGGGGACAGGGTCCCCTGCGTGAAATGGAGCGAGAAACGGGCCGGTGCGGAAGGCAGCTCTCCACTCACCTCTCCTTTCTGAGGCTACTCCCCTTGCCCCGGGCGCGCCCGCAGGCCTCAATCCAACCCCCTATCTCAAAGGAACCACCCTGTAGAGAATTCCCGCTTCCGCTAAAAGAGCCAGGCCGGAGGCTGGAAGCGTTCTGCTGTGTGCCCCCGTGAGCGCCCGGCAAGGGAGGCCAAACCGCTTTCCGTGTGAGACGCAGGCCCCGGCAGAAGGCAGCACACGACTCCCCGCTCGTTTCAGGAAGGGAGCACTGCGGTTCCGCTTTTGCATGGAAGTCTAACCGCAAGCGTTCTAACTGGAAGCAGCAACACTGCAGAGACACCGTGCGTTAGCTACCGTCGACCTCTGTGTGGGAGGAAGCAGTTGAGGGGGTCCTGTGGGTGAGGGGGCCCGGGGCCGGGCTCCATTCCGTAAGGCCCGGGGTGGGCGGGTGGGGGAGAGACAGGCCGGACAGCAGGGAGCTCTCAACTCACACCAGGTCTCCGGGGCTGATACCGTTGCCCCGGGGGGTGCGTGCAGGCTGAAGAATAGCCACCCCACTCGAAGGGAAAACTCGGTAGAGGACGCGTGCCCCAGCTAAAACAGCCGCTCCCGAGGGTGGAGGCATTTTGTTGTGTGCGTGCGTGAGAGCACTGCAAGGGAGTCCCAAACCTAATTCCGAGGGAGCCGCCGGCTGCTGCACAAGGCAGCCCTCGACTCCCCCACTTGTTTCATGAAGCTAGCACCGAGGCCCCTCTTTCGCATGGAAGCCTGATCGCCTGCGCTGTACCTGCAAGAAACAACATTGTACGGAAACCTTGCTTTCGCTACCATCCACCGCTCTGAGGGGGAGGGAGCAGTTTCCCGGCTACCGTGGGTGAGCGCCTGGGGAACGGGCTCCTTCCGTGCCGCCACCGAGGGAGAAGCAGCCCGGGCCAGGAAGGCACCTCTCGACTCAGCTGTTGTCACCTGGAGCTAACACTACAGCTCCACGTGTGCACTGGAATGCTAAGTGCTCCACACTGGTTTCGCAGGGAGAAGCCGCTAAAGAAGCCCCGCTTCAGCTCCTCCGCCTCGCCACAGGTGGCGGCCATTTTCCCCTCTGCTGGAGGGCAAGCCTGGGGAGGGAGTCGCAGCTGGGTTCCGGGGGAGAAATCAGCATGGGCAGAGGGCACCCTATCGCCTCCACTCTTGTTTCGGGAAACTCGATCGGCGCTCCCGTGTGTGCGTGCAGTCCTAAGTGCCATCCAGCCAACGCCGAGGAACAAACCTGTAGAGAACGCGGGCCTCAGCAAGAAGGCCCTTCCTGAGCCGGACCGTCACCTCTGGTGTGCTTTTGTGAAAGCATGAGAAATGGAACCTAAACGTGACTCGGAGAGAGAAGCAGGCCTGTCAGGAAGGCTGCTGTCGTCTCACGCCTTGCTTTAGGAGCTGAGCCCTGCTGAACCCTGTGTGCCTGGATGCCTAGTTCCCAGGCTGCTAAGAGCAAGAATCAATGCTATAGAATGACTGCGCTGTGGCTATCGGGGCCGTTCCTGAAGCCAGAGGCATTTTACAGTGTTCCTGTTGGAGAGACGGGGGACAGGGTCCCCTGCGTGAAATGGAGCGAGAAACGGGCCGGTGCGGAAGGCAGCTCTCCACTCACCTGTCCTTTCTGAGGCTACTCCCCTTGCTCGGGGCGTGGCCGCAGGCCTCAAGCCAACCCCCTAACTCAAAGGAACCACCCTGTAGAGAATTCCCGCTCCGGCTAAAAGAGCCATGCCCATGCCGGAGGCTGGATGCGTTCTGCTGTGTGCACGCAGGAGCGCCCGGCAAGAGAGGCCCAAACCGCTTTCCGTGTGAGACGCAGGCCCCCGCAGAAGGCAGCACACGACTCCCCGCTTGTTGCAGGATGCGAGCACTGCGGCCCCGCTTTTGCATGGAAGTCTAACCGCAAGCGTTCTAACTCGAAGCAGCAACACTGAAGAGACACCGTGCTTTAGCTACCTTCGGCCTCTGTGTGGGAGGAAGCAGTTGAGGGGGTCCTGTGGGTGATGGCCCGGGGCCGGGCCCCATTCCGTAAGACCGGGGGAGAGACAGGCCGGACAGCAGGGAGCTCTCAACTCACATCATGCTTCGGGGGCTGGTACCGTTACCCCGGGGGGGTGCGTGCAGGCTGAAGGACAGCCACCCCACTCGAAGGGAAAACTCGGTAGAGAATGCGTGCCCCAGCTAAAACAGCCGCTCCCGAGGGTGGAGGCATTTTGTTGTGTGCGTGCGTGAGAGCACTGCCAGGGAGTCCCAAACCTAATTCCGAGGGAGCCGCCAGCTGCTGCACAAGGCAGCCCTCGCCTCCCCCACTTGTTTCATGAAGCTAGCACCGAGGCCCCGCTTTCGCATGGAAGCCTGATCGCCTGCGTTGTACCTGCAAGAAACAACATTGTTCGGAAACCTTGCTTTCGTTACCCTCCAGCGCTCTGAGGGGGAGGGAGCAGTTTCCCGGCTACCGTGGGTGAGCGCCTGGGGAACGGGCTCCTTCTGTGCCGCCACCGCCACCGAGGGAGAAGCAGCCCGGGCCAGGAAGGCACCTCTCGACTCAGCTGTTGTCACCTGGAGCTAACACTACTGCTCCGGTGTGCACTGGAATGCTAAGTGCTCCACACTGGTTTGGCAGGGAGAAGCCGCTAAAGAAGCCCTGCTTCAGCTCCTCCGCCTCGCCACAGGGTGGCGGCCATTTTCCCCTCTGTTGGAGTGCAAGCCTGGGGAGGGAGTCCCAGCTGGGTTCCGGGGGAGAAATCAGCATGGGCAGAGGGCACCCTGTCGCCTCAACTCTTGTTTTGGCAAACTCGATCGGCGCTCCCGTGTGTGCGTGGAGTCCTAAGTGCCATCCAGCCAACGCCGAGGAACAGACCTGTAGAGAACGCGGGCCTCAGCACAGACGGCCTTTCCTGAGCCGGGACGTCACCTATGGGGTGCTTTTGTGAAAGCATGAGAAATGGAACCTAAACGTGACTGGGAGAGAGAAGCAGGCCTGTCAGGAAGGCTGCTGTCGACTCACGCCTTGCTTTAGGAGCTGAGCCCTGCTGCACCCTGTGTGCCTGGATGCCTAGTTCCCAGGCTGCTAAGAGCAAGAGTGAATGCTATAGAAGGGCTGCGCTCTAGTTGACAGGGCCGTTCCTGAAGCCAAAGGCATTTTACAGTGCTCGTGTTGGAGAGACGGGGGACAGGGTCCCCTGCGTGAAATGGAGCGAGGAACGGGCCGGTGCGGAAGGCAGCTCTCCACTCACCTGTCCTTTCTGAGGCTACTGCCCTTGCCCGGGGCGTGCCCGCAGGCCTCAAGCCAACCCCCTAACTCAAAGGAACCACCCTGTAGAGAATTCCCGCTCCGTCTAAAAGAGCCATGCCCATGCCGGAGGCTGGAAGCGTTCTGCTGTGTGCCCGCGGGAGCACCCGGCAAGGGAGGCCCAAACCGCTTTCCGTGTGAGACGCAGGCCCCCGCAGAAGGCAGCACACGACTCCCCGCTTGTTGCAGGGTGCGAGCACTGCGGCCCCGCTTTTGCATGGAAATCTAACCGCAAGCGTTCTAACTCGAAGCAGCAACACTGCAGAGACACTGTGCTTTAGCTACCGTCGGCCTCTGTGTGGGAGGAAGCAGTTGAGGGGGTCCTGTGGGTGAGGGCCCGGGGCCGGGCCCCATTCCGTAAGACCGGGGGAGAGACAGGCCGGACAGCAGGGAGCTCTCAACTCACATCATGCTTCGGGGGCTGGTACCGTTACCCCGGGGGGGTGCGTGCAGGCTGAAGGACAGCCACCCGACTCGAACGGAAAACTCGGGAGAGAATGCGTGCCCCCGCTAAAACAGCCGCTCCCGAGGGTGGAGGCATTTTGTTGTGTGCGTGCCTGAGAGCACTGCAAGGGAGTCCCAAACCTAACTCCGAGGGAGCCATCGGCTGCTGCCCAAGGCAGCCCTCGACTCCCCCACTTGTTTCATGAAGCTAGCACCGAGGCCCCGCTTTCGCATGGAAGCCTGATCGCCTGCGCTCTACCTCCAAGAAACAACAGTGTACGGAAATCGTGCTTTCGCTACCATCCACCGCTCTGAGTGGGAGGGAGCAGTTTCCCGGCTACCGTGGGTGAGCGCCTGGGGAACGGGCTCCTTCCGTGCCGCCACCGAGGGAGAAGCAGCCCGGGCCAGGAAGGCACCTCTCGACTCAGCTGTTGTCACCTGGAGCTAACACTACTGCTCCGCGTGTGCACTGGAATGCTAAGTGCTCCACACTGGTTTCGCAGGGAGAAGCCGCTAAAGAAGCCCCGCTTCAGCTCCTCCGCCTCGCCACAGGGTGGCGGCCATTTTCCCCTCTGCTGGAGTGCAAGCCTGGGGAGGGAGTCCCAGCTGGGTTCCGGGGGAGAAATCAGCATGGGCAGAGGGCACCCCGTCGCCTCAACTCTTGTTTCAGGAAACTCGATCGGCGCTCCCATGTGTGCGTGGAGTCCTAAGTGCCATCCAGCTAACGCCGAGGAACAGACCTGTAGAGAACGCGGGCCTCAGCACAGACGGCCCTTCCTGAGCCGGGACGTCACCTATGGGGTGCTTTTGTGAAAGCATGAGAAATGGAACCTAAACGTGACTCGGAGAGAGAAGCAGGCCTCTCAGGAAGGCTGCTGTCGACTCACGCCTTGCTTTAGGAGCTGAGCCCTGCTGCACCCTGTGTGCCTGGATGCCTAGTTCCCAGGCTGCTAAGAGCAAGAGTGAATGCTATAGAAGGGCTGCGCTCTAGTTGATAGGGCCGTTCCTGAAGCCAGAGGCATTTTACAGTTCTCGTGTTGGAGAGACTGGGGACAGGGTCCCCTGCGTGAAATGGAGCGAGAAAGGGGCCGGTGCGGAAGGCAGCTCTCCACTCACCTCTCCTTTCTGAGGCTACTCCCCTTGCCCCGGGCGAGCCCGCAGGCCTCAAGCCAACCCCCTAACTCAAAGGAACCACCCTGTAGAGAATTCCCGCTTTGGCTAAAAGAACCAGGCCGGAGGCTCTAAGCGTTCTGCTGTGTGCCCGCGTGAGCGCCCGGCAAGGGAGGCCCAAACCGCTTTCCGTGTGAGACGCAGGCCCCGGCAGAAGGCAGCACACGACTCCCCGCTCGTTTCAGGAAGGGAGCACTGCGGTCCCGCTTTTGCATAGAAGTCTAACCGCAAGCGTTCTAACGAGAAGCAGCAACACTGCAGAGACACCGTGCTTTAGCCACCATCGACCTCTGTGTGGGAGGAAGCAGTTGAGGGGGTCCTGTGGGTTAGGGGGCGCGGGGCCGGGCTCCATTGCGTAAGGCCCGGGGTGGGGGGGTGGGGGGGTGGGGAGGAGACAGGCCGGACAGCAGGGAGCTCTCAACTCACACCAGGCCTCCGGGGCTGGTACCGTTGCCCCGGGGGGTGCGTGCAGGCTCAAGTACAGCCACCCCACTCGAAGGGAAAACTCGGTAGAAGACGCGTGCCCCAGCTAAAACAGCCGCTCCCGAGGGTGGAGGCATTTTGTTGTGTGCGTGCCTGAGAGCACTGCAAGGGAGTCCCAAACCGAATTCCGAGGGAGCCGCCGGCTGCTGCAAAGGCAGGCCTCGACTCCCCCACTTGTTTCATGAAGCTAGCACCGAGGCCGCGCTTTCGCATGGTAGCCTGATCGCCTGCGCTCTACCTCCAAGAAACAACAGTGTACGGAAACCGAGCTTTCGCTACCATCCACCGCTCTGAGGGGGAGGGAGCAGTTTCCCAGCTACCGTGGGTGAGCACCTGGGGAACGGGCTCCTTCTGTGCCGCCACCAAGGGAGAAGCAGCCCGGGCCAGGAAGGCACCTCTCGACTCAGCTGTTGTCACCTGGAGCTAACACTACTGCTCCGCGTGTGCACTGGAATGCTAAGTGCTCCACACTGGTTTGGCAGGGAAAAATCGCTAAAGAAGTCCCGCTTCAGCTCCTCCGCCTCGCCACAGGGTGGCGGCCATTTTCCCCTCTTCTGGAAGTCAAGCCTGGGGAGGGAGTCCCAGCTGGATTCCGGGGGAGAAATCAGCATGGGCAGAGGGCACCCTGTCGCCTCAACTCTTGTTTCGGGAAACTCGATCGGCGCTCCCGTGTGTGCGTGCAGTCCTAAGTGCCATCCAGCCAACGCCGAGGAACAAACCTGTAGAGAACGCGGGCTTCAGCAAAGATGGCCCTTCCTGAGCCGGACCGTCACCTCTGGTGTGCTTTTGTGAAAGCATGAGAAATGGAACCTAAACGTGACTCGGAGAGAGAAGCAGGCCTGTCAGGAAGGCTGCTGTCGACTCACGCCTTGCTTTAGGAGCTGAGCCCTGCTGCACCCTGTGAGCCTGGATGCCTAGTTCCCAGGCTGCTAAGAGCAAGAGTGAATGCTATAGAAGGACTGCGCTCTAGTTGACAGGGCCGTTCCTGAAGCCAGAGGCATTTTACAGTGCTCGTGTTGGAGAGACGGGGGACAGCGTCCCCTGCGTGAAATGGAGCGAGGAACGGGCCGGTGCGGAAGGCAGCTCTCCACTCACCTGTCCTTTCTGAGGCTACTCCCCTTTCCCGGGGCGTGCCCGCAGGCCTCAAGCCAACCCCCTAACTCAAAGGAACCACCCTGTAGAGAATTCCCGCTCCGGCTAAAAGAGCCATGCCCATGCCGGAGGCTGGAAGCGTTCTGCTGTGTGCACGCAGGAGCGCCCGGCAAGGGAGGCCCAAACCGCTTTCCGTGTGAGACGCAGGCCCCCGCAGAAGGCAGCACACGACTCCCCGCTTGTTGCAGGATGCGAGCACTGCGGCCCCGCTTTTGCATGGAAGTCTAACCGCAAGCGTTCTAACTCGAAGCAGCAACACTGAAGAGACACCGTGCTTTAGCTACCGTCGGCCTCTGTGTGGGAGGAAGCAGTTGAGGGGGTCCTGTGGGTGATGGCCCGGGGCCGGGCCCCATTCCGTAAGACCGGGGGAGAGACAGGCCGGACAGCAGGGAGCTCTCAACTCACATCATGCTTCGGGGGCTGGTACCGTTACCCCGGGGGGGTGCGTGCAGGCTGAAGGACAGCCACCCCACTCGAAGGGAAAACTCGGTAGAGAATGCGTGCCCCAGCTAAAACAGCCGCTCCCGAGGGTGGAGGCATTTTGTTGTGTGCGTGCGTGAGAGCACTGCAAGGGAGTCCCAAACCTAATTCCGAGGGAGCCGCCGGCTGCTGCACAAGGCAGCCCTCGACTCCCCCACTTGTTTCATGAAGCTAGCACCGAGGCCCCGCTTTCGCATGGAAGCCTGATCGCCTGCGCTGTACCTGCAAGAAACAACATTGTACGGAAACCTTGCTTTCGCTACCATCCAGCGCTCTGAGGGGGAGGGAGCAGTTTCCCGGCTACCGTGGGTGAGCGCCTGGGGAACGGGCTCCTTCTGTGCCGCCACTGCCACCGAGGGAGAAGCAGCCCGGGCCAGGAAGGCACCTCTCGACTCAGCTGTTGTCACCTGGAGCTAACACTACTGCTCCGGTGTGCACTGGAATGCTAAGTGCTCCACACTGGTTTGGCAGGGAGAAGCCGCTAAAGAAGCCCTGCTTCAGCTCCTCCGCCTCGCCACAGGGTGGCGGCCATTTTCCCCTCTGTTGGAGTGCAAGCCTGGGGAGGGAGTCCCAGCTGGGTTCCGGGGGAGAAATTAGCATGGGCAGAGGGCACCCTGTCGCCTCAACTCTTGTTTCGCGAAACTCGATCGGCGCTCCCGTGTGTGCGTGCAGTCCTAAGTGCCATCCAGCCAACGCCGAGGAACAAACCTGTAGAGAACGCGGGCCTCAGCAAGAAGGCCCTTCCTGAGCCGGACCGTCACCTCTGGTGTGCTTTTGTGAAAGCATGAGAAAAGGAACCTAAACGTGACTCGGAGAGAGAAGCAGGCCTGTCAGGAAGGCTGCTGTCGACTCACGCCTTGCTTTAGGAGCTGAGCCCTGCTGCACCCTGTGTGCCTGGATGCCTAGTTCCCAGGCTGCTAAGAGCAAGAATCAATGCTATAGAATGACTGCGCTGTGGCTATCGGGGCCGTTCCTGAAACCAGAGGCATTTTACAGTGCTCGTGTTGGCGAGACGGAGGACAGGGTCCCCTGCGTGAAATGGAGTGAGAAACGGGCCGGTGCGGAAGGCAGCTCTCCACTCACCTGTCCTTTCTGAGGCTACTCCCCTTGCCCGGGGCGTGCCCGCAGGCCTCAAGCCAACCCCCTAACTCAAAGGAACCACCCTGTAGAGAATTCCCGCTCCGGCTAAAAGAGCCATGCCCATGCCCGAGGCTGGAAGCGTTCTGCTGTGTGCACGCGTGAGCGCCCGGCAAGGGAGGCCCGAACCGCTCTCCGTGTGAGACGCAGGCCCCCGCAGAAGGCAGCACACGACTCCCCGCTCGTTGCAGGAAGCGAGCTCTGCGGCCCCGCTTTTGCATGGAAGTCTAACCGCAAGCTTTCTAACTCGAAGCAGCAAGACTGCAGAGACACCGTGCTTTAGCTACCGTCGGCCTCTGTGTGGGAGGAAGCAGTTGAGGGGGTCCTGTGGGTGAGGGCCCGGGGCCGGGCCCCATTCCGTAAGACCGGGGGAGAGACAGGACGGACAGCAGGGAGCTCTCAACTCACATCATGCTTCGGGGGCTGGTACCGTTACCCCGGGGGGGTGCGTGCAGGCTGAAGGACAGCCACCCCACTCGAAGGGAAAACTCGGTAGAGAATGCGTGCCCCAGCTAAAACAGCCGCTCCCGAGGGTGGAGGCATTTTGTTGTGTGCGTGCGTGAGAGCACTGCCAGGGAGTCCCAAACCTAACTCCGAGGGAGCCGCCGGCTGCTGCACAAGGCAGCCCTCGACTCCCCCACTTGTTTCATGAAGCTAGCACCGAGGCCCCGCTTTCGCATGGAAGCCTGATCGCCTGCGCTCTACCTCCAAGAAACAACAGTGGACGGAAACCTTGCTTTCGCTACCATCCATCGCTCTGAGGGGGAGGGAGCAATTTCCCGGCTACCGTGGGTGAGCGCCTGGGGAACGGGCTCCTTCCATGCCGCGACCTAGGGAGAGGCAGCCCGGGCCAGGAAGGCACCTCTCGACTCAGCTGTTGTCACCTGGAGCTAACACTACTGCTCCGCGTGTGCACTGGAATGCTAAGTGCTCCACATTGGTTTGGCAGGGAGAAGCCGCTAAAGAAGCCCCGCTTCAGCTCCTCCGCCTCCCCACAGGGTGGCGGCCATTTTCCCCTCTGCTGGAGTGCAAGCCTGGGGAGGGAGTCCCAGCTGGGTTCCGGGGGAGAAATCAGCATGGGCAGAGGGCACCCTGTCGCCTCAACTCTTGTTTCGGGAAACTCGATCGGCGCTCCCGTGTGTGCGTGCAGTCCTAAGTGCCATCCAGCCAACGCCGAGGAACAAACCTGAAGAGAACGCGGGCCTCAGCAAAGATGGCCCTTCCTGAGCCGGACCGTCACCTCTGGTGTGCTTTTGTGAAAGCATGAGAAATGGAACCTAAACGTGACTCGGAGAGAGAAGCAGGCCTGTCAGGAAGGCTGCTGTCGACTCACGCCTTGGTTTAGGAGCTGAGCCCTGCTGCACCCTGTGAGCCTGGATGCCTAGTTCCCAGGCTGCTAAGAGCAAGAATCAATGCTATAGAAAGACCACGCTGTGGCTATCGGGGCCGTTCCTGAAGCCAGAGGCATTTTACAGTGCTCGTGTTGGAGAGACGGGGGACAGGGTCCCCTGCGTGAATTGGAGCGAGAAAGGGGCCGGTGCGGAACGCAGCTCTCCACTCACCTCTCCTTTCTGAGGCTACTCCCCTTGCCCGGGGCGTGCCCGCAGGCCTCAAGCCAACCCCCTAACTCAAAGGAACCGCCCTGTAGAGAATTCCCGCTTTGGCTAAAAGAACCATGCCGGAGGCTAGAAGACTTCTGCTGTGTGCCCGCGTGAGCGCCCGGCAAGGGAGGCCCAAACCGCTTTCCGTGTGAGACGCAGGCCCCGGCAGAAGGCAGCACACGACTCCCCGCTCGTTTCAGGAAGGGAGCACTGCGGTCCCGCTTTTGCATAGAAGTATAACCGCAAGCCTTCTAACTCGAAGCAGCAACACTGCAGAGACACCGTGCTTTAGCCACCATCGACCTCTGTGTGGGAGGAAGCAGTTGAGGGGGTCCTGTGGGTTAGGGGGCCCGGGGTCGGGCTCCATTCCGTAAGGCCCGGGGAGGGGTGGTGGGGGGGTGGGGGGGAGACAGGCCGGACAGCAGGGAGCTCTCAACTCACACCAGGCCTCCGGGGCTGGTACCGTTGCCCCGGGGGGTGCGTGCAGGCTCAAGTACAGCCACCCCACTCGAAGGGAAAACTCGGTGGAAGACGCGTGCCCCAGCTAAAACAGCCGCTCCCGAGGGTGGAGGCATTTTGTTGTGTGCGTGCCTGAGAGCACTGCAAGGGAGTCCCAAACCTAATTCCGAGGGAGGCGCCGGCTGCTGCACAAGGCAGGACTCGACTCCCCCACTTGTTTCATGAAGCTAGCACCGAGGCCACGCTTTCGCATGGAAGCCTGATCGCCTGCGCTCTACCTCCAAGAAACAACAGTGTAGGGAAACCGTGCTTTCGCTACCATCCACCGCTCTTAGTGGGAGGGAGCAGTTTCCCGGCTACCGTGGGTGAGCGCCAGGGCAACGGGCTCCTTCCATGCCGCCACCGAGGGAGAAGCAGCCCGGGCCAGGAAGGCACCTCTCGACTCAGCTGTTGTCACCTGGAGCTAACACTACTGCACCGCGTGTGCACTGGAATGCTAAGTGCTCCACACTGGTTTGGCAGGGAGAAGCCGCTAAAGAAGCCCCGCTTCAGCTCCTCCTCCTCGCCACAGGGTGGCGGCCATTTTCCCCTCTGCTGGAGTGCAAGCCTGGGGAGGGAGTCCCAGCTGGGTTGCGGGGGAGAAATCAGCGTGGGCAGAGGGCACCCTGTCGCCTCAACTCTTGTTTCGCGAAACTCGATCGGCGCTCCCGTGTGTGCGTGCAGTCCTAAGTGCCATCCAGCCAACGCCGAGGAACAGACCTGTAGAGAACGCGGGCTTCAGCAAAGATGGCCCTTCCTGATCCGGACCGTCACCTCTGGTGTGCTTTTGTGAAAGCATGAGAAATGGAACCTAAACGTGACTCGGAGTGAGAAGGAGGCCTGTCAGGAAGGCTGCTGTCGACTCACGCCTTGCTTTAGGAGCTGAGCCCTGCTGCAGCCTGTGAGCCTGGATGCCTAGTTCCCAGGCTGCTAAGAGCAAGAATCAATGCTATAGAAAGACTGCGCTGTGGCTATCGGGGCCGTTCCTGAAGCCAGAGGCATTTTACAGTGCTCGTGTTGGAGAGACGGGGGACAGGGTCCCCTGCGTGAAATGGAGCGAGAAACGGGCCGGTGCGGAAGGCAGCTCTCCACTCACCTCTCCTTTCTGAGGCTACTCCCCTTGCCCGGGCGTACCCGCAGGCCTCAAGCCAACCCCCTAACTCAAAGGAAACACCCTGTAGAGAATTCCCGCTCCGGCTAAAAGAGCCATGCCCATGCCGGAGGCTGGAAGCGTTCTGCTGTGTGCCCGCGGGAGCGCCCGGCAAGGGAGGCCCAAACCGCTTTCCGTGTGAGACGCAGGCCCCCGCAGAAGGCAGCAAACGACTCCCCGCTTTTTGCAGGAAGCGAGCACTGCGGCCCCGCTTTTGCATGGAAGTCTAACCACAAGCGTTCTAACTCGAAGCAGCAACACTGCAGAGACACCCTGCTTTACCTACCGTCGGCCTCTGTGTGGGAGGAAGCAGTTGAGGGGGTCCTGTGGGTGAGGGCCCGGGGCCGGGACACATTCCGTAAGACCGGGGGAGAGACAGGCTGGACAGCAGGGAGCTCTCAACTCACATCATGCCTCGGGGGCTGGTACCGTTACCCCGGGGGGGTGCGTGCAGGCTGAAGGACAGCCACCCCACTCGAAGGGAAAACTCGGTAGAGAATGCGTGCCCCAGCTAAAAGAGCCGCTCCCGAGGGTGGAGGCATTTTGTTGTGTGCGTGCCTGAGAGCACTGCAAGGGAGTCCCAAA
>NW_026991930.1:0-66864 GCF_029215605.1 Mirounga angustirostris | reverse complement strand
TTCTTTTTCTTTTTCTGGGTGGTTTCGCCCTGAACAGAATCAGCCTTCATGTTTCGGGTGCGTGCTCACTTTTGGTGCTTAGGATGGCAAATCGCTTCCTCCTTCTCCTCCTGCTTTCCTCATTCCGTCCCTCGAGTTTCGTGTGCAGAGGTATTCACCAGGCCCGTTCATTCCGAATGCAGTCCTCCCTTATTCCCCAGTCCTCCCGCAGGACGTTGCGATACCAGGGATTTAGGTGGGAGCCAGCTTCTTTCTTCCCTCACGTGGTGCCTGGGAGCAATTCTCAAAGCGCAGGTATTAGCAGTTCGGCCCACATCTGGCCTAGGCCTTCCCTAACTGCCTAAGGGGTGCAAAGCCGGCTCTGCTGGCGAGTTCTAGTTCTCCACCCTCCCCCATCTTGTGACTGGGGGATTGGTGACAGACGCATCTGCGGTTGGCCTTAGATATCAGTGGCAGGGCCACAGATCCCACGAGGTCTGGCTGGCAATCCCAGGACGTTTGGCGGCAAAGCAAACGAGGTCTGGCTGGAAATCTCACGAGGTGGGGTTGGAAATCTCACGACGTTCGGCTGGAAACCCCAGGAGGTCGGGCTAGAAAGCTCACGAGGGTGGCCGGGAAACGCGCGACGTATGGCCGGCAAACTCACGAGGTTTGGTGGGAAAACTCATGCGCTTGGGCGGGGAACCTCACGAGGTTTGGCCGGGAAACTCACGGGGTTTGGCCGGGAAACTCACGCGGGTCGGCGGCAATTCTCAAGAGGGTTGTCGGGAAACGTCACAAGGGTTTTCGGGACATCTCCCGCGGTTTGGAGGGACGTCTCCCGCGGTTTGGAGGGATAGCACCCCAGGTTTCCTGGCGTATCGGACGAGGCCCAGCGGGGTACCTCACGATGTTTGGCGAGATCTCTCCCCAGGTTTGGGGGCTATCTCGCCAGGGTTGGTGGGAGGCCTTCCCCGGTTTGGCCAGAAATCTCAGCAGGTTGGCGGGATATCTCGCCATGTTTGCCTGGAAATCTCACCAGGTTTGGCGGGAAACCTCACCGGGTTGGGCGGGAAATCTCACGGGTTGGGCGGGAGATCTCACCTGATTTGGACCGAGTCTGGTGAGATTTCCATAAGATCTGGCGAGATTTCCCTGAGATCTCGCAAGAGCCGGGCTGTCACCTCAGGAGATGGATCTCCAAATCACCTGAGGTCCGGGGAAGGCAAGAGGTATAGATTCTTTCCACATTTCCGCGGTGTTGTGTGGCTAGCGCACTGAGCTTTAAGGTTTGGAGAGCCAGGGAAAGCCCCCAGGGGCCTGCCTCCGTTCTCACCGTCCTGCAGTGGGCCCTTTGGCTTCTGGTTTCCCCTCCTGCTCTCCTGTGCCGGTCACCTCGCCGTGAGTGTGAAGGAGCTTTCCCCTGGCCCATTCATCCCGAATCCAAGCTCCTTTCTTACCTGCTTTAGAGCCAGGATGCTGAAACAACAGGGATTGAGGGAGACACCCTGTGTGTCTTCTTGAAGGGCATGCCTGGGACCAATGAGGAAAGTTGACTGCTGCCCAACCCCTCCGTGTGGGTTCCCTACGGACACTGGGAGCACAGCAATCCCTGCTACGTACGGGTTACAAGATCCGCCCAGGGGCCAGCAAGTTTGCCCCACGGGCGAACGGTTTTTGGCCCTGGATCTCACTAAATGCGCCGTGATCTCCACAGATTTCAGTGAGACGTCCCAAGATTTTCCCCAAGATCAGGTGATCTCTGGCTAAAGAAGAGGTGTCTCTTCTGAGTCTTTTTCTGGCTGGTTGTGCGCTTAAGAGAGTCATCCTGAACGCTATCAATGTGTGCCACCTTCTCGTGCCTGGGGTGGCGCATTGCTTTTCCCTCCTGTTCCTGCCTTTCTCACTCCGTCCTTCGGGTTGAGTGTGAAAAACGCTTCAGCAGGCCTGCTCCTTCTGTTTTCAGGGCTCCCTTATTACCCCCACGTCAAAGATGTTGCGATTCCAGGGATTGACGTGGGAGACCAATTGTTGACTCCCTCCTGTTGTGCCTGGGAGTATTTCGACCACTGGAGCTATTGGACGTTGTGCACACTTCTGGAATGTGCCATCCCTAAGCACCTAAGTGGCTCAAAGCAGTCTGTGCTGGGGAGGGCCATTTCCCCACACCACCGCCCCCAGAGCCTGGGTGATTGGTCACCGATGCATCAAGTTGTGGCCACAGAAGACAAGAGCTGAGCCTGACATATCAGAAGATTTGGGTGAGATCTCGCGAGGCCGGGCTCGCTATCTCCGAGGTGTGGATGAGTTCTTCCCGGGTCTGGAGAGAAACCTCATGAGCTGAGGAGGAGATAGCGGGATGTATGGCTAGAAGTCTCCGGACGTGTGGGTGAGATCTCACGTGATTTGGACGGATCTGGTGAAATTTCCGTGAGAACTGGCTCGATATGGGTGAGATCTAAAAGCTTGGCTTGGCGTCACATGAGATTTCCCTGCCAAATCACGGAGGTACGGTGAAGGAAAGAGGTCTATTTTCTTTCATGTCGAGGGCCTCCTGAGGCTACTGCAGGGAGCATTAAGGTATTGAGAGCTGGGAAGAGCCCCCACGGGGGCTGCCTCTATTCTCACCATCCTGCAATGGGGACCGTTGTTCCTTCTTTCCCCCTCCACTCTCCTGCTTCTCACACGTCTGGATGAGTGTGAGTCAGCATCCGCCTGGCCCACGTACCGGCCCTTCTTAACTGCTTTAGAGCCAGGATGCTGAAACAACGGGGATTTCGGTGTGAGGCACTTTGTGTCTTTCCAAGGGCCATGTCTGTGACAAATGAGGAAAGTGGAATTCTCGCCACCACTTCCATGCTGTGCCTTTCTGAGGGGCATTCCTGGGACGACTTAGGAAAACAGGAATCTGCCCGACACTTCCATCCGTATCAATCGCTTCCGTGAAGAAGCGTGCACCTGGCCCGTCAGTGGTTCCGATGCCTTGGAGCCAGGATGCTGAAACACCAGGGATTGAGGGGTGAGAAACTTTGTGTCTCTCTCAAGGCATTCCTGGGCCCAATTAGGAAAGGACACTTCTGCCCAGCGCTTCCATGTGGACAAATCCCTTGGAGGAATAAGCATCCAGCTGGCCCACCGATGGTTTAGATGCCAAAGGGCCGGGATGCTGACCAACATGGTTTGAGGTGGGAGACACACTGTGCCTTTCTCAAGGGCTGCCTGTGAACCATTAGGAAAGGAGAATTCCGCCCAACCCTTCCATGTGTATTCACTGTTTCCATTAGGAACACCAGCCAGCCCTGCTCCAGAGGGCCTAAACGATCCAGCCAAGGGCCAGGGAGTTTGCCACAGGTGCGAAGGATTTTCGGGCCTACGTCTCCAGAAATGGGCCGAGATCTCACGAGATTTGTATGAGATCTCACCGGATTTTCCCCAAGATCATCTGATGTCTCGCTAAAGGAGAGGTATCGTTTCTTTTTCTTTTTCTGGGTGGTTTCGCCCTGAACAGAATCAGCCTTCATGTTTCGGGTGCGTGCTCACTTTTGGTGCTTAGGATGGCAAATCGCTTCCTCCTTCTCCTCCTGCTTTCCTCATTCCGTCCCTCGAGTTTCGTGTGCAGAGGTATTCACCAGGCCCGTTCATTCCGAATGCAGTCCTCCCTTATTCCCCAGTCCTCCCGCAGGACGTTGCGATACCAGGGATTTAGGTGGGAGCCAGCTTCTTTCTTCCCTCACGTGGTGCCTGGGAGCAATTCTCAAAGCGCAGGTATTAGCAGTTCGGCCCACATCTGGCCTAGGCCTTCCCTAACTGCCTAAGGGGTGCAAAGCCGGCTCTGCTGGCGAGTTCTAGTTCTCCACCCTCCCCCATCTTGTGACTGGGGGATTGGTGACAGACGCATCTGCGGTTGGCCTTAGATATCAGTGGCAGGGCCACAGATCCCACGAGGTCTGGCTGGCAATCCCAGGACGTTTGGCGGCAAAGCAAACGAGGTCTGGCTGGAAATCTCACGAGGTGGGGTTGGAAATCTCACGACGTTCGGCTGGAAACCCCAGGAGGTCGGGCTAGAAAGCTCACGAGGGTGGCCGGGAAACGCGCGACGTATGGCCGGCAAACTCACGAGGTTTGGTGGGAAAACTCATGCGCTTGGGCGGGGAACCTCACGAGGTTTGGCCGGGAAACTCACGGGGTTTGGCCGGGAAACTCACGCGGGTCGGCGGCAATTCTCAAGAGGGTTGTCGGGAAACGTCACAAGGGTTTTCGGGACATCTCCCGCGGTTTGGAGGGACGTCTCCCGCGGTTTGGAGGGATAGCACCCCAGGTTTCCTGGCGTATCGGACGAGGCCCAGCGGGGTACCTCACGATGTTTGGCGAGATCTCTCCCCAGGTTTGGGGGCTATCTCGCCAGGGTTGGTGGGAGGCCTTCCCCGGTTTGGCCAGAAATCTCAGCAGGTTGGCGGGATATCTCGCCATGTTTGCCTGGAAATCTCACCAGGTTTGGCGGGAAACCTCACCGGGTTGGGCGGGAAATCTCACGGGTTGGGCGGGAGATCTCACCTGATTTGGACCGAGTCTGGTGAGATTTCCATAAGATCTGGCGAGATTTCCCTGAGATCTCGCAAGAGCCGGGCTGTCACCTCAGGAGATGGATCTCCAAATCACCTGAGGTCCGGGGAAGGCAAGAGGTATAGATTCTTTCCACATTTCCGCGGTGTTGTGTGGCTAGCGCACTGAGCTTTAAGGTTTGGAGAGCCAGGGAAAGCCCCCAGGGGCCTGCCTCCGTTCTCACCGTCCTGCAGTGGGCCCTTTGGCTTCTGGTTTCCCCTCCTGCTCTCCTGTGCCGGTCACCTCGCCGTGAGTGTGAAGGAGCTTTCCCCTGGCCCATTCATCCCGAATCCAAGCTCCTTTCTTACCTGCTTTAGAGCCAGGATGCTGAAACAACAGGGATTGAGGGAGACACCCTGTGTGTCTTCTTGAAGGGCATGCCTGGGACCAATGAGGAAAGTTGACTGCTGCCCAACCCCTCCGTGTGGGTTCCCTACGGACACTGGGAGCACAGCAATCCCTGCTACGTACGGGTTACAAGATCCGCCCAGGGGCCAGCAAGTTTGCCCCACGGGCGAACGGTTTTTGGCCCTGGATCTCACTAAATGCGCCGTGATCTCCACAGATTTCAGTGAGACGTCCCAAGATTTTCCCCAAGATCAGGTGATCTCTGGCTAAAGAAGAGGTGTCTCTTCTGAGTCTTTTTCTGGCTGGTTGTGCGCTTAAGAGAGTCATCCTGAACGCTATCAATGTGTGCCACCTTCTCGTGCCTGGGGTGGCGCATTGCTTTTCCCTCCTGTTCCTGCCTTTCTCACTCCGTCCTTCGGGTTGAGTGTGAAAAACGCTTCAGCAGGCCTGCTCCTTCTGTTTTCAGGGCTCCCTTATTACCCCCACGTCAAAGATGTTGCGATTCCAGGGATTGACGTGGGAGACCAATTGTTGACTCCCTCCTGTTGTGCCTGGGAGTATTTCGACCACTGGAGCTATTGGACGTTGTGCACACTTCTGGAATGTGCCATCCCTAAGCACCTAAGTGGCTCAAAGCAGTCTGTGCTGGGGAGGGCCATTTCCCCACACCACCGCCCCCAGAGCCTGGGTGATTGGTCACCGATGCATCAAGTTGTGGCCACAGAAGACAAGAGCTGAGCCTGACATATCAGAAGATTTGGGTGAGATCTCGCGAGGCCGGGCTCGCTATCTCCGAGGTGTGGATGAGTTCTTCCCGGGTCTGGAGAGAAACCTCATGAGCTGAGGAGGAGATAGCGGGATGTATGGCTAGAAGTCTCCGGACGTGTGGGTGAGATCTCACGTGATTTGGACGGATCTGGTGAAATTTCCGTGAGAACTGGCTCGATATGGGTGAGATCTAAAAGCTTGGCTTGGCGTCACATGAGATTTCCCTGCCAAATCACGGAGGTACGGTGAAGGAAAGAGGTCTATTTTCTTTCATGTCGAGGGCCTCCTGAGGCTACTGCAGGGAGCATTAAGGTATTGAGAGCTGGGAAGAGCCCCCACGGGGGCTGCCTCTATTCTCACCATCCTGCAATGGGGACCGTTGTTCCTTCTTTCCCCCTCCACTCTCCTGCTTCTCACACGTCTGGATGAGTGTGAGTCAGCATCCGCCTGGCCCACGTACCGGCCCTTCTTAACTGCTTTAGAGCCAGGATGCTGAAACAACGGGGATTTCGGTGTGAGGCACTTTGTGTCTTTCCAAGGGCCATGTCTGTGACAAATGAGGAAAGTGGAATTCTCGCCACCACTTCCATGCTGTGCCTTTCTGAGGGGCATTCCTGGGACGACTTAGGAAAACAGGAATCTGCCCGACACTTCCATCCGTATCAATCGCTTCCGTGAAGAAGCGTGCACCTGGCCCGTCAGTGGTTCCGATGCCTTGGAGCCAGGATGCTGAAACACCAGGGATTGAGGGGTGAGAAACTTTGTGTCTCTCTCAAGGCATTCCTGGGCCCAATTAGGAAAGGACACTTCTGCCCAGCGCTTCCATGTGGACAAATCCCTTGGAGGAATAAGCATCCAGCTGGCCCACCGATGGTTTAGATGCCAAAGGGCCGGGATGCTGACCAACATGGTTTGAGGTGGGAGACACACTGTGCCTTTCTCAAGGGCTGCCTGTGAACCATTAGGAAAGGAGAATTCCGCCCAACCCTTCCATGTGTATTCACTGTTTCCATTAGGAACACCAGCCAGCCCTGCTCCAGAGGGCCTAAACGATCCAGCCAAGGGCCAGGGAGTTTGCCACAGGTGCGAAGGATTTTCGGGCCTACGTCTCCAGAAATGGGCCGAGATCTCACGAGATTTGTATGAGATCTCACCGGATTTTCCCCAAGATCATCTGATGTCTCGCTAAAGGAGAGGTATCGTTTCTTTTTCTTTTTCTGGGTGGTTTCGCCCTGAACAGAATCAGCCTTCATGTTTCGGGTGCGTGCTCACTTTTGGTGCTTAGGATGGCAAATCGCTTCCTCCTTCTCCTCCTGCTTTCCTCATTCCGTCCCTCGAGTTTCGTGTGCAGAGGTATTCACCAGGCCCGTTCATTCCGAATGCAGTCCTCCCTTATTCCCCAGTCCTCCCGCAGGACGTTGCGATACCAGGGATTTAGGTGGGAGCCAGCTTCTTTCTTCCCTCACGTGGTGCCTGGGAGCAATTCTCAAAGCGCAGGTATTAGCAGTTCGGCCCACATCTGGCCTAGGCCTTCCCTAACTGCCTAAGGGGTGCAAAGCCGGCTCTGCTGGCGAGTTCTAGTTCTCCACCCTCCCCCATCTTGTGACTGGGGGATTGGTGACAGACGCATCTGCGGTTGGCCTTAGATATCAGTGGCAGGGCCACAGATCCCACGAGGTCTGGCTGGCAATCCCAGGACGTTTGGCGGCAAAGCAAACGAGGTCTGGCTGGAAATCTCACGAGGTGGGGTTGGAAATCTCACGACGTTCGGCTGGAAACCCCAGGAGGTCGGGCTAGAAAGCTCACGAGGGTGGCCGGGAAACGCGCGACGTATGGCCGGCAAACTCACGAGGTTTGGTGGGAAAACTCATGCGCTTGGGCGGGGAACCTCACGAGGTTTGGCCGGGAAACTCACGGGGTTTGGCCGGGAAACTCACGCGGGTCGGCGGCAATTCTCAAGAGGGTTGTCGGGAAACGTCACAAGGGTTTTCGGGACATCTCCCGCGGTTTGGAGGGACGTCTCCCGCGGTTTGGAGGGATAGCACCCCAGGTTTCCTGGCGTATCGGACGAGGCCCAGCGGGGTACCTCACGATGTTTGGCGAGATCTCTCCCCAGGTTTGGGGGCTATCTCGCCAGGGTTGGTGGGAGGCCTTCCCCGGTTTGGCCAGAAATCTCAGCAGGTTGGCGGGATATCTCGCCATGTTTGCCTGGAAATCTCACCAGGTTTGGCGGGAAACCTCACCGGGTTGGGCGGGAAATCTCACGGGTTGGGCGGGAGATCTCACCTGATTTGGACCGAGTCTGGTGAGATTTCCATAAGATCTGGCGAGATTTCCCTGAGATCTCGCAAGAGCCGGGCTGTCACCTCAGGAGATGGATCTCCAAATCACCTGAGGTCCGGGGAAGGCAAGAGGTATAGATTCTTTCCACATTTCCGCGGTGTTGTGTGGCTAGCGCACTGAGCTTTAAGGTTTGGAGAGCCAGGGAAAGCCCCCAGGGGCCTGCCTCCGTTCTCACCGTCCTGCAGTGGGCCCTTTGGCTTCTGGTTTCCCCTCCTGCTCTCCTGTGCCGGTCACCTCGCCGTGAGTGTGAAGGAGCTTTCCCCTGGCCCATTCATCCCGAATCCAAGCTCCTTTCTTACCTGCTTTAGAGCCAGGATGCTGAAACAACAGGGATTGAGGGAGACACCCTGTGTGTCTTCTTGAAGGGCATGCCTGGGACCAATGAGGAAAGTTGACTGCTGCCCAACCCCTCCGTGTGGGTTCCCTACGGACACTGGGAGCACAGCAATCCCTGCTACGTACGGGTTACAAGATCCGCCCAGGGGCCAGCAAGTTTGCCCCACGGGCGAACGGTTTTTGGCCCTGGATCTCACTAAATGCGCCGTGATCTCCACAGATTTCAGTGAGACGTCCCAAGATTTTCCCCAAGATCAGGTGATCTCTGGCTAAAGAAGAGGTGTCTCTTCTGAGTCTTTTTCTGGCTGGTTGTGCGCTTAAGAGAGTCATCCTGAACGCTATCAATGTGTGCCACCTTCTCGTGCCTGGGGTGGCGCATTGCTTTTCCCTCCTGTTCCTGCCTTTCTCACTCCGTCCTTCGGGTTGAGTGTGAAAAACGCTTCAGCAGGCCTGCTCCTTCTGTTTTCAGGGCTCCCTTATTACCCCCACGTCAAAGATGTTGCGATTCCAGGGATTGACGTGGGAGACCAATTGTTGACTCCCTCCTGTTGTGCCTGGGAGTATTTCGACCACTGGAGCTATTGGACGTTGTGCACACTTCTGGAATGTGCCATCCCTAAGCACCTAAGTGGCTCAAAGCAGTCTGTGCTGGGGAGGGCCATTTCCCCACACCACCGCCCCCAGAGCCTGGGTGATTGGTCACCGATGCATCAAGTTGTGGCCACAGAAGACAAGAGCTGAGCCTGACATATCAGAAGATTTGGGTGAGATCTCGCGAGGCCGGGCTCGCTATCTCCGAGGTGTGGATGAGTTCTTCCCGGGTCTGGAGAGAAACCTCATGAGCTGAGGAGGAGATAGCGGGATGTATGGCTAGAAGTCTCCGGACGTGTGGGTGAGATCTCACGTGATTTGGACGGATCTGGTGAAATTTCCGTGAGAACTGGCTCGATATGGGTGAGATCTAAAAGCTTGGCTTGGCGTCACATGAGATTTCCCTGCCAAATCACGGAGGTACGGTGAAGGAAAGAGGTCTATTTTCTTTCATGTCGAGGGCCTCCTGAGGCTACTGCAGGGAGCCTTAAGGTATTGAGAGCTGGGAAGAGCCCCCACGGGGGCTGCCTCTATTCTCACCATCCTGCAATGGGGACCGTTGTTCCTTCTTTCCCCCTCCACTCTCCTGCTTCTCACACGTCTGGATGAGTGTGAGTCAGCATCCGCCTGGCCCACGTACCGGCCCTTCTTAACTGCTTTAGAGCCAGGATGCTGAAACAACGGGGATTTCGGTGTGAGGCACTTTGTGTCTTTCCAAGGGCCATGTCTGTGACAAATGAGGAAAGTGGAATTCTCGCCACCACTTCCATGCTGTGCCTTTCTGAGGGGCATTCCTGGGACGACTTAGGAAAACAGGAATCTGCCCGACACTTCCATCCGTATCAATCGCTTCCGTGAAGAAGCGTGCACCTGGCCCGTCAGTGGTTCCGATGCCTTGGAGCCAGGATGCTGAAACACCAGGGATTGAGGGGTGAGAAACTTTGTGTCTCTCTCAAGGCATTCCTGGGCCCAATTAGGAAAGGACACTTCTGCCCAGCGCTTCCATGTGGACAAATCCCTTGGAGGAATAAGCATCCAGCTGGCCCACCGATGGTTTAGATGCCAAAGGGCCGGGATGCTGACCAACATGGTTTGAGGTGGGAGACACACTGTGCCTTTCTCAAGGGCTGCCTGTGAACCATTAGGAAAGGAGAATTCCGCCCAACCCTTCCATGTGTATTCACTGTTTCCATTAGGAACACCAGCCAGCCCTGCTCCAGAGGGCCTAAACGATCCAGCCAAGGGCCAGGGAGTTTGCCACAGGTGCGAAGGATTTTCGGGCCTACGTCTCCAGAAATGGGCCGAGATCTCACGAGATTTGTATGAGATCTCACCGGATTTTCCCCAAGATCATCTGATGTCTCGCTAAAGGAGAGGTATCGTTTCTTTTTCTTTTTCTGGGTGGTTTCGCCCTGAACAGAATCAGCCTTCATGTTTCGGGTGCGTGCTCACTTTTGGTGCTTAGGATGGCAAATCGCTTCCTCCTTCTCCTCCTGCTTTCCTCATTCCGTCCCTCGAGTTTCGTGTGCAGAGGTATTCACCAGGCCCGTTCATTCCGAATGCAGTCCTCCCTTATTCCCCAGTCCTCCCGCAGGACGTTGCGATACCAGGGATTTAGGTGGGAGCCAGCTTCTTTCTTCCCTCACGTGGTGCCTGGGAGCAATTCTCAAAGCGCAGGTATTAGCAGTTCGGCCCACATCTGGCCTAGGCCTTCCCTAACTGCCTAAGGGGTGCAAAGCCGGCTCTGCTGGCGAGTTCTAGTTCTCCACCCTCCCCCATCTTGTGACTGGGGGATTGGTGACAGACGCATCTGCGGTTGGCCTTAGATATCAGTGGCAGGGCCACAGATCCCACGAGGTCTGGCTGGCAATCCCAGGACGTTTGGCGGCAAAGCAAACGAGGTCTGGCTGGAAATCTCACGAGGTGGGGTTGGAAATCTCACGACGTTCGGCTGGAAACCCCAGGAGGTCGGGCTAGAAAGCTCACGAGGGTGGCCGGGAAACGCGCGACGTATGGCCGGCAAACTCACGAGGTTTGGTGGGAAAACTCATGCGCTTGGGCGGGGAACCTCACGAGGTTTGGCCGGGAAACTCACGGGGTTTGGCCGGGAAACTCACGCGGGTCGGCGGCAATTCTCAAGAGGGTTGTCGGGAAACGTCACAAGGGTTTTCGGGACATCTCCCGCGGTTTGGAGGGACGTCTCCCGCGGTTTGGAGGGATAGCACCCCAGGTTTCCTGGCGTATCGGACGAGGCCCAGCGGGGTACCTCACGATGTTTGGCGAGATCTCTCCCCAGGTTTGGGGGCTATCTCGCCAGGGTTGGTGGGAGGCCTTCCCCGGTTTGGCCAGAAATCTCAGCAGGTTGGCGGGATATCTCGCCATGTTTGCCTGGAAATCTCACCAGGTTTGGCGGGAAACCTCACCGGGTTGGGCGGGAAATCTCACGGGTTGGGCGGGAGATCTCACCTGATTTGGACCGAGTCTGGTGAGATTTCCATAAGATCTGGCGAGATTTCCCTGAGATCTCGCAAGAGCCGGGCTGTCACCTCAGGAGATGGATCTCCAAATCACCTGAGGTCCGGGGAAGGCAAGAGGTATAGATTCTTTCCACATTTCCGCGGTGTTGTGTGGCTAGCGCACTGAGCTTTAAGGTTTGGAGAGCCAGGGAAAGCCCCCAGGGGCCTGCCTCCGTTCTCACCGTCCTGCAGTGGGCCCTTTGGCTTCTGGTTTCCCCTCCTGCTCTCCTGTGCCGGTCACCTCGCCGTGAGTGTGAAGGAGCTTTCCCCTGGCCCATTCATCCCGAATCCAAGCTCCTTTCTTACCTGCTTTAGAGCCAGGATGCTGAAACAACAGGGATTGAGGGAGACACCCTGTGTGTCTTCTTGAAGGGCATGCCTGGGACCAATGAGGAAAGTTGACTGCTGCCCAACCCCTCCGTGTGGGTTCCCTACGGACACTGGGAGCACAGCAATCCCTGCTACGTACGGGTTACAAGATCCGCCCAGGGGCCAGCAAGTTTGCCCCACGGGCGAACGGTTTTTGGCCCTGGATCTCACTAAATGCGCCGTGATCTCCACAGATTTCAGTGAGACGTCCCAAGATTTTCCCCAAGATCAGGTGATCTCTGGCTAAAGAAGAGGTGTCTCTTCTGAGTCTTTTTCTGGCTGGTTGTGCGCTTAAGAGAGTCATCCTGAACGCTATCAATGTGTGCCACCTTCTCGTGCCTGGGGTGGCGCATTGCTTTTCCCTCCTGTTCCTGCCTTTCTCACTCCGTCCTTCGGGTTGAGTGTGAAAAACGCTTCAGCAGGCCTGCTCCTTCTGTTTTCAGGGCTCCCTTATTACCCCCACGTCAAAGATGTTGCGATTCCAGGGATTGACGTGGGAGACCAATTGTTGACTCCCTCCTGTTGTGCCTGGGAGTATTTCGACCACTGGAGCTATTGGACGTTGTGCACACTTCTGGAATGTGCCATCCCTAAGCACCTAAGTGGCTCAAAGCAGTCTGTGCTGGGGAGGGCCATTTCCCCACACCACCGCCCCCAGAGCCTGGGTGATTGGTCACCGATGCATCAAGTTGTGGCCACAGAAGACAAGAGCTGAGCCTGACATATCAGAAGATTTGGGTGAGATCTCGCGAGGCCGGGCTCGCTATCTCCGAGGTGTGGATGAGTTCTTCCCGGGTCTGGAGAGAAACCTCATGAGCTGAGGAGGAGATAGCGGGATGTATGGCTAGAAGTCTCCGGACGTGTGGGTGAGATCTCACGTGATTTGGACGGATCTGGTGAAATTTCCGTGAGAACTGGCTCGATATGGGTGAGATCTAAAAGCTTGGCTTGGCGTCACATGAGATTTCCCTGCCAAATCACGGAGGTACGGTGAAGGAAAGAGGTCTATTTTCTTTCATGTCGAGGGCCTCCTGAGGCTACTGCAGAGAGCATTAAGGTATTGAGAGCTGGGAAGAGCCCCCACGGGGGCTGCCTCTATTCTCACCATCCTGCAATGGGGACCGTTGTTCCTTCTTTCCCCCTCCACTCTCCTGCTTCTCACACGTCTGGATGAGTGTGAGTCAGCATCCGCCTGGCCCACGTACCGGCCCTTCTTAACTGCTTTAGAGCCAGGATGCTGAAACAACGGGGATTTCGGTGTGAGGCACTTTGTGTCTTTCCAAGGGCCATGTCTGTGACAAATGAGGAAAGTGGAATTCTCGCCACCACTTCCATGCTGTGCCTTTCTGAGGGGCATTCCTGGGACGACTTAGGAAAACAGGAATCTGCCCGACACTTCCATCCGTATCAATCGCTTCCGTGAAGAAGCGTGCACCTGGCCCGTCAGTGGTTCCGATGCCTTGGAGCCAGGATGCTGAAACACCAGGGATTGAGGGGTGAGAAACTTTGTGTCTCTCTCAAGGCATTCCTGGGCCCAATTAGGAAAGGACACTTCTGCCCAGCGCTTCCATGTGGACAAATCCCTTGGAGGAATAAGCATCCAGCTGGCCCACCGATGGTTTAGATGCCAAAGGGCCGGGATGCTGACCAACATGGTTTGAGGTGGGAGACACACTGTGCCTTTCTCAAGGGCTGCCTGTGAACCATTAGGAAAGGAGAATTCCGCCCAACCCTTCCATGTGTATTCACTGTTTCCATTAGGAACACCAGCCAGCCCTGCTCCAGAGGGCCTAAACGATCCAGCCAAGGGCCAGGGAGTTTGCCACAGGTGCGAAGGATTTTCGGGCCTACGTCTCCAGAAATGGGCCGAGATCTCACGAGATTTGTATGAGATCTCACCGGATTTTCCCCAAGATCATCTGATGTCTCGCTAAAGGAGAGGTATCGTTTCTTTTTCTTTTTCTGGGTGGTTTTGCCCTGAACAGAATCAGCCTTCATGTTTCGGGTGCGTGCTCACTTTTGGTGCTTAGGATGGCAAATCGCTTCCTCCTTCTCCTCCTGCTTTCCTCATTCCGTCCCTCGAGTTTCGTGTGCAGAGGTATTCACCAGGCCCGTTCATTCCGAATGCAGTCCTCCCTTATTCCCCAGTCCTCCCGCAGGACGTTGCGATACCAGGGATTTAGGTGGGAGCCAGCTTCTTTCTTCCCTCACGTGGTGCCTGGGAGCAATTCTCAAAGCGCAGGTATTAGCAGTTCGGCCCCCATCTGGCCTAGGCCTTCCCTAACTGCCTAAGGGGTGCAAAGCCGGCTCTGCTGGCGAGTTCTAGTTCTCCACCCTCCCCCATCTTGTGACTGGGGGATTGGTGACAGACGCATCTGCGGTTGGCCTTAGATATCAGTGGCAGGGCCACAGATCCCACGAGGTCTGGCTGGCAATCCCAGGACGTTTGGCGGCAAAGCAAACGAGGTCTGGCTGGAAATCTCACGAGGTGGGGTTGGAAATCTCACGACGTTCGGCTGGAAACCCCAGGAGGTCGGGCTAGAAAGCTCACGAGGGTGGCCGGGAAACGCGCGACGTATGGCCGGCAAACTCACGAGGTTTGGTGGGAAAACTCATGCGCTTGGGCGGGGAACCTCACGAGGTTTGGCCGGGAAACTCACGGGGTTTGGCCGGGAAACTCACGCGGGTCGGCGGCAATTCTCAAGAGGGTTGTCGGGAAACGTCACAAGGGTTTTCGGGACATCTCCCGCGGTTTGGAGGGACGTCTCCCGCGGTTTGGAGGGATAGCACCCCAGGTTTCCTGGCGTATCGGACGAGGCCCAGCGGGGTACCTCACGATGTTTGGCGAGATCTCTCCCCAGGTTTGGGGGCTATCTCGCCAGGGTTGGTGGGAGGCCTTCCCCGGTTTGGCCAGAAATCTCAGCAGGTTGGCGGGATATCTCGCCATGTTTGCCTGGAAATCTCACCAGGTTTGGCGGGAAACCTCACCGGGTTGGGCGGGAAATCTCACGGGTTGGGCGGGAGATCTCACCTGATTTGGACCGAGTCTGGTGAGATTTCCATAAGATCTGGCGAGATTTCCCTGAGATCTCGCAAGAGCCGGGCTGTCACCTCAGGAGATGGATCTCCAAATCACCTGAGGTCCGGGGAAGGCAAGAGGTATAGATTCTTTCCACATTTCCGCGGTGTTGTGTGGCTAGCGCACTGAGCTTTAAGGTTTGGAGAGCCAGGGAAAGCCCCCAGGGGCCTGCCTCCGTTCTCACCGTCCTGCAGTGGGCCCTTTGGCTTCTGGTTTCCCCTCCTGCTCTCCTGTGCCGGTCACCTCGCCGTGAGTGTGAAGGAGCTTTCCCCTGGCCCATTCATCCCGAATCCAAGCTCCTTTCTTACCTGCTTTAGAGCCAGGATGCTGAAACAACAGGGATTGAGGGAGACACCCTGTGTGTCTTCTTGAAGGGCATGCCTGGGACCAATGAGGAAAGTTGACTGCTGCCCAACCCCTCCGTGTGGGTTCCCTACGGACACTGGGAGCACAGCAATCCCTGCTACGTACGGGTTACAAGATCCGCCCAGGGGCCAGCAAGTTTGCCCCACGGGCGAACGGTTTTTGGCCCTGGATCTCACTAAATGCGCCGTGATCTCCACAGATTTCAGTGAGACGTCCCAAGATTTTCCCCAAGATCAGGTGATCTCTGGCTAAAGAAGAGGTGTCTCTTCTGAGTCTTTTTCTGGCTGGTTGTGCGCTTAAGAGAGTCATCCTGAACGCTATCAATGTGTGCCACCTTCTCGTGCCTGGGGTGGCGCATTGCTTTTCCCTCCTGTTCCTGCCTTTCTCACTCCGTCCTTCGGGTTGAGTGTGAAAAACGCTTCAGCAGGCCTGCTCCTTCTGTTTTCAGGGCTCCCTTATTACCCCCACGTCAAAGATGTTGCGATTCCAGGGATTGACGTGGGAGACCAATTGTTGACTCCCTCCTGTTGTGCCTGGGAGTATTTCGACCACTGGAGCTATTGGACGTTGTGCACACTTCTGGAATGTGCCATCCCTAAGCACCTAAGTGGCTCAAAGCAGTCTGTGCTGGGGAGGGCCATTTCCCCACACCACCGCCCCCAGAGCCTGGGTGATTGGTCACCGATGCATCAAGTTGTGGCCACAGAAGACAAGAGCTGAGCCTGACATATCAGAAGATTTGGGTGAGATCTCGCGAGGCCGGGCTCGCTATCTCCGAGGTGTGGATGAGTTCTTCCCGGGTCTGGAGAGAAACCTCATGAGCTGAGGAGGAGATAGCGGGATGTATGGCTAGAAGTCTCCGGACGTGTGGGTGAGATCTCACGTGATTTGGACGGATCTGGTGAAATTTCCGTGAGAACTGGCTCGATATGGGTGAGATCTAAAAGCTTGGCTTGGCGTCACATGAGATTTCCCTGCCAAATCACGGAGGTACGGTGAAGGAAAGAGGTCTATTTTCTTTCATGTCGAGGGCCTCCTGAGGCTACTGCAGAGAGCATTAAGGTATTGAGAGCTGGGAAGAGCCCCCACGGGGGCTGCCTCTATTCTCACCATCCTGCAATGGGGACCGTTGTTCCTTCTTTCCCCCTCCACTCTCCTGCTTCTCACACGTCTGGATGAGTGTGAGTCAGCATCCGCCTGGCCCACGTACCGGCCCTTCTTAACTGCTTTAGAGCCAGGATGCTGAAACAACGGGGATTTCGGTGTGAGGCACTTTGTGTCTTTCCAAGGGCCATGTCTGTGACAAATGAGGAAAGTGGAATTCTCGCCACCACTTCCATGCTGTGCCTTTCTGAGGGGCATTCCTGGGACGACTTAGGAAAACAGGAATCTGCCCGACACTTCCATCCGTATCAATCGCTTCCGTGAAGAAGCGTGCACCTGGCCCGTCAGTGGTTCCGATGCCTTGGAGCCAGGATGCTGAAACACCAGGGATTGAGGGGTGAGAAACTTTGTGTCTCTCTCAAGGCATTCCTGGGCCCAATTAGGAAAGGACACTTCTGCCCAGCGCTTCCATGTGGACAAATCCCTTGGAGGAATAAGCATCCAGCTGGCCCACCGATGGTTTAGATGCCAAAGGGCCGGGATGCTGACCAACATGGTTTGAGGTGGGAGACACACTGTGCCTTTCTCAAGGGCTGCCTGTGAACCATTAGGAAAGGAGAATTCCGCCCAACCCTTCCATGTGTATTCACTGTTTCCATTAGGAACACCAGCCAGCCCTGCTCCAGAGGGCCTAAACGATCCAGCCAAGGGCCAGGGAGTTTGCCACAGGTGCGAAGGATTTTCGGGCCTACGTCTCCAGAAATGGGCCGAGATCTCACGAGATTTGTATGAGATCTCACCGGATTTTCCCCAAGATCATCTGATGTCTCGCTAAAGGAGAGGTATCGTTTCTTTTTCTTTTTCTGGGTGGTTTCGCCCTGAACAGAATCAGCCTTCATGTTTCGGGTGCGTGCTCACTTTTGGTGCTTAGGATGGCAAATCGCTTCCTCCTTCTCCTCCTGCTTTCCTCATTCCGTCCCTCGAGTTTCGTGTGCAGAGGTATTCACCAGGCCCGTTCATTCCGAATGCAGTCCTCCCTTATTCCCCAGTCCTCCCGCAGGACGTTGCGATACCAGGGATTTAGGTGGGAGCCAGCTTCTTTCTTCCCTCACGTGGTGCCTGGGAGCAATTCTCAAAGCGCAGGTATTAGCAGTTCGGCCCACATCTGGCCTAGGCCTTCCCTAACTGCCTAAGGGGTGCAAAGCCGGCTCTGCTGGCGAGTTCTAGTTCTCCACCCTCCCCCATCTTGTGACTGGGGGATTGGTGACAGACGCATCTGCGGTTGGCCTTAGATATCAGTGGCAGGGCCACAGATCCCACGAGGTCTGGCTGGCAATCCCAGGACGTTTGGCGGCAAAGCAAACGAGGTCTGGCTGGAAATCTCACGAGGTGGGGTTGGAAATCTCACGACGTTCGGCTGGAAACCCCAGGAGGTCGGGCTAGAAAGCTCACGAGGGTGGCCGGGAAACGCGCGACGTATGGCCGGCAAACTCACGAGGTTTGGTGGGAAAACTCATGCGCTTGGGCGGGGAACCTCACGAGGTTTGGCCGGGAAACTCACGGGGTTTGGCCGGGAAACTCACGCGGGTCGGCGGCAATTCTCAAGAGGGTTGTCGGGAAACGTCACAAGGGTTTTCGGGACATCTCCCGCGGTTTGGAGGGACGTCTCCCGCGGTTTGGAGGGATAGCACCCCAGGTTTCCTGGCGTATCGGACGAGGCCCAGCGGGGTACCTCACGATGTTTGGCGAGATCTCTCCCCAGGTTTGGGGGCTATCTCGCCAGGGTTGGTGGGAGGCCTTCCCCGGTTTGGCCAGAAATCTCAGCAGGTTGGCGGGATATCTCGCCATGTTTGCCTGGAAATCTCACCAGGTTTGGCGGGAAACCTCACCGGGTTGGGCGGGAAATCTCACGGGTTGGGCGGGAGATCTCACCTGATTTGGACCGAGTCTGGTGAGATTTCCATAAGATCTGGCGAGATTTCCCTGAGATCTCGCAAGAGCCGGGCTGTCACCTCAGGAGATGGATCTCCAAATCACCTGAGGTCCGGGGAAGGCAAGAGGTATAGATTCTTTCCACATTTCCGCGGTGTTGTGTGGCTAGCGCACTGAGCTTTAAGGTTTGGAGAGCCAGGGAAAGCCCCCAGGGGCCTGCCTCCGTTCTCACCGTCCTGCAGTGGGCCCTTTGGCTTCTGGTTTCCCCTCCTGCTCTCCTGTGCCGGTCACCTCGCCGTGAGTGTGAAGGAGCTTTCCCCTGGCCCATTCATCCCGAATCCAAGCTCCTTTCTTACCTGCTTTAGAGCCAGGATGCTGAAACAACAGGGATTGAGGGAGACACCCTGTGTGTCTTCTTGAAGGGCATGCCTGGGACCAATGAGGAAAGTTGACTGCTGCCCAACCCCTCCGTGTGGGTTCCCTACGGACACTGGGAGCACAGCAATCCCTGCTACGTACGGGTTACAAGATCCGCCCAGGGGCCAGCAAGTTTGCCCCACGGGCGAACGGTTTTTGGCCCTGGATCTCACTAAATGCGCCGTGATCTCCACAGATTTCAGTGAGACGTCCCAAGATTTTCCCCAAGATCAGGTGATCTCTGGCTAAAGAAGAGGTGTCTCTTCTGAGTCTTTTTCTGGCTGGTTGTGCGCTTAAGAGAGTCATCCTGAACGCTATCAATGTGTGCCACCTTCTCGTGCCTGGGGTGGCGCATTGCTTTTCCCTCCTGTTCCTGCCTTTCTCACTCCGTCCTTCGGGTTGAGTGTGAAAAACGCTTCAGCAGGCCTGCTCCTTCTGTTTTCAGGGCTCCCTTATTACCCCCACGTCAAAGATGTTGCGATTCCAGGGATTGACGTGGGAGACCAATTGTTGACTCCCTCCTGTTGTGCCTGGGAGTATTTCGACCACTGGAGCTATTGGACGTTGTGCACACTTCTGGAATGTGCCATCCCTAAGCACCTAAGTGGCTCAAAGCAGTCTGTGCTGGGGAGGGCCATTTCCCCACACCACCGCCCCCAGAGCCTGGGTGATTGGTCACCGATGCATCAAGTTGTGGCCACAGAAGACAAGAGCTGAGCCTGACATATCAGAAGATTTGGGTGAGATCTCGCGAGGCCGGGCTCGCTATCTCCGAGGTGTGGATGAGTTCTTCCCGGGTCTGGAGAGAAACCTCATGAGCTGAGGAGGAGATAGCGGGATGTATGGCTAGAAGTCTCCGGACGTGTGGGTGAGATCTCACGTGATTTGGACGGATCTGGTGAAATTTCCGTGAGAACTGGCTCGATATGGGTGAGATCTAAAAGCTTGGCTTGGCGTCACATGAGATTTCCCTGCCAAATCACGGAGGTACGGTGAAGGAAAGAGGTCTATTTTCTTTCATGTCGAGGGCCTCCTGAGGCTACTGCAGGGAGCATTAAGGTATTGAGAGCTGGGAAGAGCCCCCACGGGGGCTGCCTCTATTCTCACCATCCTGCAATGGGGACCGTTGTTCCTTCTTTCCCCCTCCACTCTCCTGCTTCTCACACGTCTGGATGAGTGTGAGTCAGCATCCGCCTGGCCCACGTACCGGCCCTTCTTAACTGCTTTAGAGCCAGGATGCTGAAACAACGGGGATTTCGGTGTGAGGCACTTTGTGTCTTTCCAAGGGCCATGTCTGTGACAAATGAGGAAAGTGGAATTCTCGCCACCACTTCCATGCTGTGCCTTTCTGAGGGGCATTCCTGGGACGACTTAGGAAAACAGGAATCTGCCCGACACTTCCATCCGTATCAATCGCTTCCGTGAAGAAGCGTGCACCTGGCCCGTCAGTGGTTCCGATGCCTTGGAGCCAGGATGCTGAAACACCAGGGATTGAGGGGTGAGAAACTTTGTGTCTCTCTCAAGGCATTCCTGGGCCCAATTAGGAAAGGACACTTCTGCCCAGCGCTTCCATGTGGACAAATCCCTTGGAGGAATAAGCATCCAGCTGGCCCACCGATGGTTTAGATGCCAAAGGGCCGGGATGCTGACCAACATGGTTTGAGGTGGGAGACACACTGTGCCTTTCTCAAGGGCTGCCTGTGAACCATTAGGAAAGGAGAATTCCGCCCAACCCTTCCATGTGTATTCACTGTTTCCATTAGGAACACCAGCCAGCCCTGCTCCAGAGGGCCTAAACGATCCAGCCAAGGGCCAGGGAGTTTGCCACAGGTGCGAAGGATTTTCGGGCCTACGTCTCCAGAAATGGGCCGAGATCTCACGAGATTTGTATGAGATCTCACCGGATTTTCCCCAAGATCATCTGATGTCTCGCTAAAGGAGAGGTATCGTTTCTTTTTCTTTTTCTGGGTGGTTTCGCCCTGAACAGAATCAGCCTTCATGTTTCGGGTGCGTGCTCACTTTTGGTGCTTAGGATGGCAAATCGCTTCCTCCTTCTCCTCCTGCTTTCCTCATTCCGTCCCTCGAGTTTCGTGTGCAGAGGTATTCACCAGGCCCGTTCATTCCGAATGCAGTCCTCCCTTATTCCCCAGTCCTCCCGCAGGACGTTGCGATACCAGGGATTTAGGTGGGAGCCAGCTTCTTTCTTCCCTCACGTGGTGCCTGGGAGCAATTCTCAAAGCGCAGGTATTAGCAGTTCGGCCCACATCTGGCCTAGGCCTTCCCTAACTGCCTAAGGGGTGCAAAGCCGGCTCTGCTGGCGAGTTCTAGTTCTCCACCCTCCCCCATCTTGTGACTGGGGGATTGGTGACAGACGCATCTGCGGTTGGCCTTAGATATCAGTGGCAGGGCCACAGATCCCACGAGGTCTGGCTGGCAATCCCAGGACGTTTGGCGGCAAAGCAAACGAGGTCTGGCTGGAAATCTCACGAGGTGGGGTTGGAAATCTCACGACGTTCGGCTGGAAACCCCAGGAGGTCGGGCTAGAAAGCTCACGAGGGTGGCCGGGAAACGCGCGACGTATGGCCGGCAAACTCACGAGGTTTGGTGGGAAAACTCATGCGCTTGGGCGGGGAACCTCACGAGGTTTGGCCGGGAAACTCACGGGGTTTGGCCGGGAAACTCACGCGGGTCGGCGGCAATTCTCAAGAGGGTTGTCGGGAAACGTCACAAGGGTTTTCGGGACATCTCCCGCGGTTTGGAGGGACGTCTCCCGCGGTTTGGAGGGATAGCACCCCAGGTTTCCTGGCGTATCGGACGAGGCCCAGCGGGGTACCTCACGATGTTTGGCGAGATCTCTCCCCAGGTTTGGGGGCTATCTCGCCAGGGTTGGTGGGAGGCCTTCCCCGGTTTGGCCAGAAATCTCAGCAGGTTGGCGGGATATCTCGCCATGTTTGCCTGGAAATCTCACCAGGTTTGGCGGGAAACCTCACCGGGTTGGGCGGGAAATCTCACGGGTTGGGCGGGAGATCTCACCTGATTTGGACCGAGTCTGGTGAGATTTCCATAAGATCTGGCGAGATTTCCCTGAGATCTCGCAAGAGCCGGGCTGTCACCTCAGGAGATGGATCTCCAAATCACCTGAGGTCCGGGGAAGGCAAGAGGTATAGATTCTTTCCACATTTCCGCGGTGTTGTGTGGCTAGCGCACTGAGCTTTAAGGTTTGGAGAGCCAGGGAAAGCCCCCAGGGGCCTGCCTCCGTTCTCACCGTCCTGCAGTGGGCCCTTTGGCTTCTGGTTTCCCCTCCTGCTCTCCTGTGCCGGTCACCTCGCCGTGAGTGTGAAGGAGCTTTCCCCTGGCCCATTCATCCCGAATCCAAGCTCCTTTCTTACCTGCTTTAGAGCCAGGATGCTGAAACAACAGGGATTGAGGGAGACACCCTGTGTGTCTTCTTGAAGGGCATGCCTGGGACCAATGAGGAAAGTTGACTGCTGCCCAACCCCTCCGTGTGGGTTCCCTACGGACACTGGGAGCACAGCAATCCCTGCTACGTACGGGTTACAAGATCCGCCCAGGGGCCAGCAAGTTTGCCCCACGGGCGAACGGTTTTTGGCCCTGGATCTCACTAAATGCGCCGTGATCTCCACAGATTTCAGTGAGACGTCCCAAGATTTTCCCCAAGATCAGGTGATCTCTGGCTAAAGAAGAGGTGTCTCTTCTGAGTCTTTTTCTGGCTGGTTGTGCGCTTAAGAGAGTCATCCTGAACGCTATCAATGTGTGCCACCTTCTCGTGCCTGGGGTGGCGCATTGCTTTTCCCTCCTGTTCCTGCCTTTCTCACTCCGTCCTTCGGGTTGAGTGTGAAAAACGCTTCAGCAGGCCTGCTCCTTCTGTTTTCAGGGCTCCCTTATTACCCCCACGTCAAAGATGTTGCGATTCCAGGGATTGACGTGGGAGACCAATTGTTGACTCCCTCCTGTTGTGCCTGGGAGTATTTCGACCACTGGAGCTATTGGACGTTGTGCACACTTCTGGAATGTGCCATCCCTAAGCACCTAAGTGGCTCAAAGCAGTCTGTGCTGGGGAGGGCCATTTCCCCACACCACCGCCCCCAGAGCCTGGGTGATTGGTCACCGATGCATCAAGTTGTGGCCACAGAAGACAAGAGCTGAGCCTGACATATCAGAAGATTTGGGTGAGATCTCGCGAGGCCGGGCTCGCTATCTCCGAGGTGTGGATGAGTTCTTCCCGGGTCTGGAGAGAAACCTCATGAGCTGAGGAGGAGATAGCGGGATGTATGGCTAGAAGTCTCCGGACGTGTGGGTGAGATCTCACGTGATTTGGACGGATCTGGTGAAATTTCCGTGAGAACTGGCTCGATATGGGTGAGATCTAAAAGCTTGGCTTGGCGTCACATGAGATTTCCCTGCCAAATCACGGAGGTACGGTGAAGGAAAGAGGTCTATTTTCTTTCATGTCGAGGGCCTCCTGAGGCTACTGCAGAGAGCCTTAAGGTATTGAGAGCTGGGAAGAGCCCCCACGGGGGCTGCCTCTATTCTCACCATCCTGCAATGGGGACCGTTGTTCCTTCTTTCCCCCTCCACTCTCCTGCTTCTCACACGTCTGGATGAGTGTGAGTCAGCATCCGCCTGGCCCACGTACCGGCCCTTCTTAACTGCTTTAGAGCCAGGATGCTGAAACAACGGGGATTTCGGTGTGAGGCACTTTGTGTCTTTCCAAGGGCCATGTCTGTGACAAATGAGGAAAGTGGAATTCTCGCCACCACTTCCATGCTGTGCCTTTCTGAAGGGCATTCCTGGGACGACTTAGGAAAACAGGAATCTGCCCGACACTTCCATCCGTATCAATCGCTTCCGTGAAGAAGCGTGCACCTGGCCCGTCAGTGGTTCCGATGCCTTGGAGCCAGGATGCTGAAACACCAGGGATTGAGGGGTGAGAAACTTTGTGTCTCTCTCAAGGCATTCCTGGGCCCAATTAGGAAAGGACACTTCTGCCCAGCGCTTCCATGTGGACAAATCCCTTGGAGGAATAAGCATCCAGCTGGCCCACCGATGGTTTAGATGCCAAAGGGCCGGGATGCTGACCAACATGGTTTGAGGTGGGAGACACACTGTGCCTTTCTCAAGGGCTGCCTGTGAACCATTAGGAAAGGAGAACTCCGCCCAACCCTTCCATGTGTATTCACTGTTTCCATTAGGAACACCAGCCAGCCCTGCTCCAGAGGGCCTAAACGATCCAGCCAAGGGCCAGGGAGTTTGCCACAGGTGCGAAGGATTTTCGGGCCTACGTCTCCAGAAATGGGCCGAGATCTCACGAGATTTGTATGAGATCTCACCGGATTTTCCCCAAGATCATCTGATGTCTCGCTAAAGGAGAGGTATCGTTTCTTTTTCTTTTTCTGGGTGGTTTCGCCCTGAACAGAATCAGCCTTCATGTTTCGGGTGCGTGCTCACTTTTGGTGCTTAGGATGGCAAATCGCTTCCTCCTTCTCCTCCTGCTTTCCTCATTCCGTCCCTCGAGTTTCGTGTGCAGAGGTATTCACCAGGCCCGTTCATTCCGAATGCAGTCCTCCCTTATTCCCCAGTCCTCCCGCAGGACGTTGCGATACCAGGGATTTAGGTGGGAGCCAGCTTCTTTCTTCCCTCACGTGGTGCCTGGGAGCAATTCTCAAAGCGCAGGTATTAGCAGTTCGGCCCACATCTGGCCTAGGCCTTCCCTAACTGCCTAAGGGGTGCAAAGCCGGCTCTGCTGGCGAGTTCTAGTTCTCCACCCTCCCCCATCTTGTGACTGGGGGATTGGTGACAGACGCATCTGCGGTTGGCCTTAGATATCAGTGGCAGGGCCACAGATCCCACGAGGTCTGGCTGGCAATCCCAGGACGTTTGGCGGCAAAGCAAACGAGGTCTGGCTGGAAATCTCACGAGGTGGGGTTGGAAATCTCACGACGTTCGGCTGGAAACCCCAGGAGGTCGGGCTAGAAAGCTCACGAGGGTGGCCGGGAAACGCGCGACGTATGGCCGGCAAACTCACGAGGTTTGGTGGGAAAACTCATGCGCTTGGGCGGGGAACCTCACGAGGTTTGGCCGGGAAACTCACGGGGTTTGGCCGGGAAACTCACGCGGGTCGGCGGCAATTCTCAAGAGGGTTGTCGGGAAACGTCACAAGGGTTTTCGGGACATCTCCCGCGGTTTGGAGGGACGTCTCCCGCGGTTTGGAGGGATAGCACCCCAGGTTTCCTGGCGTATCGGACGAGGCCCAGCGGGGTACCTCACGATGTTTGGCGAGATCTCTCCCCAGGTTTGGGGGCTATCTCGCCAGGGTTGGTGGGAGGCCTTCCCCGGTTTGGCCAGAAATCTCAGCAGGTTGGCGGGATATCTCGCCATGTTTGCCTGGAAATCTCACCAGGTTTGGCGGGAAACCTCACCGGGTTGGGCGGGAAATCTCACGGGTTGGGCGGGAGATCTCACCTGATTTGGACCGAGTCTGGTGAGATTTCCATAAGATCTGGCGAGATTTCCCTGAGATCTCGCAAGAGCCGGGCTGTCACCTCAGGAGATGGATCTCCAAATCACCTGAGGTCCGGGGAAGGCAAGAGGTATAGATTCTTTCCACATTTCCGCGGTGTTGTGTGGCTAGCGCACTGAGCTTTAAGGTTTGGAGAGCCAGGGAAAGCCCCCAGGGGCCTGCCTCCGTTCTCACCGTCCTGCAGTGGGCCCTTTGGCTTCTGGTTTCCCCTCCTGCTCTCCTGTGCCGGTCACCTCGCCGTGAGTGTGAAGGAGCTTTCCCCTGGCCCATTCATCCCGAATCCAAGCTCCTTTCTTACCTGCTTTAGAGCCAGGATGCTGAAACAACAGGGATTGAGGGAGACACCCTGTGTGTCTTCTTGAAGGGCATGCCTGGGACCAATGAGGAAAGTTGACTGCTGCCCAACCCCTCCGTGTGGGTTCCCTACGGACACTGGGAGCACAGCAATCCCTGCTACGTACGGGTTACAAGATCCGCCCAGGGGCCAGCACGTTTGCCCCACGGGCGAACGGTTTTTGGCCCTGGATCTCACTAAATGCGCCGTGATCTCCACAGATTTCAGTGAGACGTCCCAAGATTTTCCCCAAGATCAGGTGATCTCTGGCTAAAGAAGAGGTGTCTCTTCTGAGTCTTTTTCTGGCTGGTTGTGCGCTTAAGAGAGTCATCCTGAACGCTATCAATGTGTGCCACCTTCTCGTGCCTGGGGTGGCGCATTGCTTTTCCCTCCTGTTCCTGCCTTTCTCACTCCGTCCTTCGGGTTGAGTGTGAAAAACGCTTCAGCAGGCCTGCTCCTTCTGTTTTCAGGGCTCCCTTATTACCCCCACGTCAAAGATGTTGCGATTCCAGGGATTGACGTGGGAGACCAATTGTTGACTCCCTCCTGTTGTGCCTGGGAGTATTTCGACCACTGGAGCTATTGGACGTTGTGCACACTTCTGGAATGTGCCATCCCTAAGCACCTAAGTGGCTCAAAGCAGTCTGTGCTGGGGAGGGCCATTTCCCCACACCACCGCCCCCAGAGCCTGGGTGATTGGTCACCGATGCATCAAGTTGTGGCCACAGAAGACAAGAGCTGAGCCTGACATATCAGAAGATTTGGGTGAGATCTCGCGAGGCCGGGCTCGCTATCTCCGAGGTGTGGATGAGTTCTTCCCGGGTCTGGAGAGAAACCTCATGAGCTGAGGAGGAGATAGCGGGATGTATGGCTAGAAGTCTCCGGACGTGTGGGTGAGATCTCACGTGATTTGGACGGATCTGGTGAAATTTCCGTGAGAACTGGCTCGATATGGGTGAGATCTAAAAGCTTGGCTTGGCGTCACATGAGATTTCCCTGCCAAATCACGGAGGTACGGTGAAGGAAAGAGGTCTATTTTCTTTCATGTCGAGGGCCTCCTGAGGCTACTGCAGAGAGCCTTAAGGTATTGAGAGCTGGGAAGAGCCCCCACGGGGGCTGCCTCTATTCTCACCATCCTGCAATGGGGACCGTTGTTCCTTCTTTCCCCCTCCACTCTCCTGCTTCTCACACGTCTGGATGAGTGTGAGTCAGCATCCGCCTGGCCCACGTACCGGCCCTTCTTAACTGCTTTAGAGCCAGGATGCTGAAACAACGGGGATTTCGGTGTGAGGCACTTTGTGTCTTTCCAAGGGCCATGTCTGTGACAAATGAGGAAAGTGGAATTCTCGCCACCACTTCCATGCTGTGCCTTTCTGAAGGGCATTCCTGGGACGACTTAGGAAAACAGGAATCTGCCCGACACTTCCATCCGTATCAATCGCTTCCGTGAAGAAGCGTGCACCTGGCCCGTCAGTGGTTCCGATGCCTTGGAGCCAGGATGCTGAAACACCAGGGATTGAGGGGTGAGAAACTTTGTGTCTCTCTCAAGGCATTCCTGGGCCCAATTAGGAAAGGACACTTCTGCCCAGCGCTTCCATGTGGACAAATCCCTTGGAGGAATAAGCATCCAGCTGGCCCACCGATGGTTTAGATGCCAAAGGGCCGGGATGCTGACCAACATGGTTTGAGGTGGGAGACACACTGTGCCTTTCTCAAGGGCTGCCTGTGAACCATTAGGAAAGGAGAACTCCGCCCAACCCTTCCATGTGTATTCACTGTTTCCATTAGGAACACCAGCCAGCCCTGCTCCAGAGGGCCTAAACGATCCAGCCAAGGGCCAGGGAGTTTGCCACAGGTGCGAAGGATTTTCGGGCCTACGTCTCCAGAAATGGGCCGAGATCTCACGAGATTTGTATGAGATCTCACCGGATTTTCCCCAAGATCATCTGATGTCTCGCTAAAGGAGAGGTATCGTTTCTTTTTCTTTTTCTGGGTGGTTTCGCCCTGAACAGAATCAGCCTTCATGTTTCGGGTGCGTGCTCACTTTTGGTGCTTAGGATGGCAAATCGCTTCCTCCTTCTCCTCCTGCTTTCCTCATTCCGTCCCTCGAGTTTCGTGTGCAGAGGTATTCACCAGGCCCGTTCATTCCGAATGCAGTCCTCCCTTATTCCCCAGTCCTCCCGCAGGACGTTGCGATACCAGGGATTTAGGTGGGAGCCAGCTTCTTTCTTCCCTCACGTGGTGCCTGGGAGCAATTCTCAAAGCGCAGGTATTAGCAGTTCGGCCCACATCTGGCCTAGGCCTTCCCTAACTGCCTAAGGGGTGCAAAGCCGGCTCTGCTGGCGAGTTCTAGTTCTCCACCCTCCCCCATCTTGTGACTGGGGGATTGGTGACAGACGCATCTGCGGTTGGCCTTAGATATCAGTGGCAGGGCCACAGATCCCACGAGGTCTGGCTGGCAATCCCAGGACGTTTGGCGGCAAAGCAAACGAGGTCTGGCTGGAAATCTCACGAGGTGGGGTTGGAAATCTCACGACGTTCGGCTGGAAACCCCAGGAGGTCGGGCTAGAAAGCTCACGAGGGTGGCCGGGAAACGCGCGACGTATGGCCGGCAAACTCACGAGGTTTGGTGGGAAAACTCATGCGCTTGGGCGGGGAACCTCACGAGGTTTGGCCGGGAAACTCACGGGGTTTGGCCGGGAAACTCACGCGGGTCGGCGGCAATTCTCAAGAGGGTTGTCGGGAAACGTCACAAGGGTTTTCGGGACATCTCCCGCGGTTTGGAGGGACGTCTCCCGCGGTTTGGAGGGATAGCACCCCAGGTTTCCTGGCGTATCGGACGAGGCCCAGCGGGGTACCTCACGATGTTTGGCGAGATCTCTCCCCAGGTTTGGGGGCTATCTCGCCAGGGTTGGTGGGAGGCCTTCCCCGGTTTGGCCAGAAATCTCAGCAGGTTGGCGGGATATCTCGCCATGTTTGCCTGGAAATCTCACCAGGTTTGGCGGGAAACCTCACCGGGTTGGGCGGGAAATCTCACGGGTTGGGCGGGAGATCTCACCTGATTTGGACCGAGTCTGGTGAGATTTCCATAAGATCTGGCGAGATTTCCCTGAGATCTCGCAAGAGCCGGGCTGTCACCTCAGGAGATGGATCTCCAAATCACCTGAGGTCCGGGGAAGGCAAGAGGTATAGATTCTTTCCACATTTCCGCGGTGTTGTGTGGCTAGCGCACTGAGCTTTAAGGTTTGGAGAGCCAGGGAAAGCCCCCAGGGGCCTGCCTCCGTTCTCACCGTCCTGCAGTGGGCCCTTTGGCTTCTGGTTTCCCCTCCTGCTCTCCTGTGCCGGTCACCTCGCCGTGAGTGTGAAGGAGCTTTCCCCTGGCCCATTCATCCCGAATCCAAGCTCCTTTCTTACCTGCTTTAGAGCCAGGATGCTGAAACAACAGGGATTGAGGGAGACACCCTGTGTGTCTTCTTGAAGGGCATGCCTGGGACCAATGAGGAAAGTTGACTGCTGCCCAACCCCTCCGTGTGGGTTCCCTACGGACACTGGGAGCACAGCAATCCCTGCTACGTACGGGTTACAAGATCCGCCCAGGGGCCAGCACGTTTGCCCCACGGGCGAACGGTTTTTGGCCCTGGATCTCACTAAATGCGCCGTGATCTCCACAGATTTCAGTGAGACGTCCCAAGATTTTCCCCAAGATCAGGTGATCTCTGGCTAAAGAAGAGGTGTCTCTTCTGAGTCTTTTTCTGGCTGGTTGTGCGCTTAAGAGAGTCATCCTGAACGCTATCAATGTGTGCCACCTTCTCGTGCCTGGGGTGGCGCATTGCTTTTCCCTCCTGTTCCTGCCTTTCTCACTCCGTCCTTCGGGTTGAGTGTGAAAAACGCTTCAGCAGGCCTGCTCCTTCTGTTTTCAGGGCTCCCTTATTACCCCCACGTCAAAGATGTTGCGATTCCAGGGATTGACGTGGGAGACCAATTGTTGACTCCCTCCTGTTGTGCCTGGGAGTATTTCGACCACTGGAGCTATTGGACGTTGTGCACACTTCTGGAATGTGCCATCCCTAAGCACCTAAGTGGCTCAAAGCAGTCTGTGCTGGGGAGGGCCATTTCCCCACACCACCGCCCCCAGAGCCTGGGTGATTGGTCACCGATGCATCAAGTTGTGGCCACAGAAGACAAGAGCTGAGCCTGACATATCAGAAGATTTGGGTGAGATCTCGCGAGGCCGGGCTCGCTATCTCCGAGGTGTGGATGAGTTCTTCCCGGGTCTGGAGAGAAACCTCATGAGCTGAGGAGGAGATAGCGGGATGTATGGCTAGAAGTCTCCGGACGTGTGGGTGAGATCTCACGTGATTTGGACGGATCTGGTGAAATTTCCGTGAGAACTGGCTCGATATGGGTGAGATCTAAAAGCTTGGCTTGGCGTCACATGAGATTTCCCTGCCAAATCACGGAGGTACGGTGAAGGAAAGAGGTCTATTTTCTTTCATGTCGAGGGCCTTCTGAGGCTACTGCAGAGAGCCTTAAGGTATTGAGAGCTGGGAAGAGCCCCCACGGGGGCTGCCTCTATTCTCACCATCCTGCAATGGGGACCGTTGTTCCTTCTTTCCCCCTCCACTCTCCTGCTTCTCACACGTCTGGATGAGTGTGAGTCAGCATCCGCCTGGCCCACGTACCGGCCCTTCTTAACTGCTTTAGAGCCAGGATGCTGAAACAACGGGGATTTCGGTGTGAGGCACTTTGTGTCTTTCCAAGGGCCATGTCTGTGACAAATGAGGAAAGTGGAATTCTCGCCACCACTTCCATGCTGTGCCTTTCTGAAGGGCATTCCTGGGACGACTTAGGAAAACAGGAATCTGCCCGACACTTCCATCCGTATCAATCGCTTCCGTGAAGAAGCGTGCACCTGGCCCGTCAGTGGTTCCGATGCCTTGGAGCCAGGATGCTGAAACACCAGGGATTGAGGGGTGAGAAACTTTGTGTCTCTCTCAAGGCATTCCTGGGCCCGATTAGGAAAGGACACTTCTGCCCAGCGCTTCCATGTGGACAAATCCCTTGGAGGAATAAGCATCCAGCTGGCCCACCGATGGTTTAGAGGCCGAAGGGCCGGGATGCTGACCAACATGGTTTGAGGTGGGAGACACACTGTGCCTTTCTCAAGGGCTGCCTGTGAACCATTAGGAAAGGAGAACTCCGCCCAACCCTTCCATGTGTATTCACTGTTTCCATTAGGAACACCAGCCAGCCCTGCTCCAGAGGGCCTAAACGATCCAGCCAAGGGCCAGGGAGTTTGCCACAGGTGCGAAGGATTTTCGGGCCTACGTCTCCAGAAATGGGCCGAGATCTCACGAGATTTGTATGAGATCTCACCGGATTTTCCCCAAGATCATCTGATGTCTCGCTAAAGGAGAGGTATCGTTTCTTTTTCTTTTTCTGGGTGGTTTCGCCCTGAACAGAATCAGCCTTCATGTTTCGGGTGCGTGCTCACTTTTGGTGCTTAGGATGGCAAATCGCTTCCTCCTTCTCCTCCTGCTTTCCTCATTCCGTCCCTCGAGTTTCGTGTGCAGAGGTATTCACCAGGCCCGTTCATTCCGAATGCAGTCCTCCCTTATTCCCCAGTCCTCCCGCAGGACGTTGCGATACCAGGGATTTAGGTGGGAGCCAGCTTCTTTCTTCCCTCACGTGGTGCCTGGGAGCAATTCTCAAAGCGCAGGTATTAGCAGTTCGGCCCACATCTGGCCTAGGCCTTCCCTAACTGCCTAAGGGGTGCAAAGCCGGCTCTGCTGGCGAGTTCTAGTTCTCCACCCTCCCCCATCTTGTGACTGGGGGATTGGTGACAGACGCATCTGCGGTTGGCCTTAGATATCAGTGGCAGGGCCACAGATCCCACGAGGTCTGGCTGGCAATCCCAGGACGTTTGGCGGCAAAGCAAACGAGGTCTGGCTGGAAATCTCACGAGGTGGGGTTGGAAATCTCACGACGTTCGGCTGGAAACCCCAGGAGGTCGGGCTAGAAAGCTCACGAGGGTGGCCGGGAAACGCGCGACGTATGGCCGGCAAACTCACGAGGTTTGGTGGGAAAACTCATGCGCTTGGGCGGGGAACCTCACGAGGTTTGGCCGGGAAACTCACGGGGTTTGGCCGGGAAACTCACGCGGGTCGGCGGCAATTCTCAAGAGGGTTGTCGGGAAACGTCACAAGGGTTTTCGGGACATCTCCCGCGGTTTGGAGGGACGTCTCCCGCGGTTTGGAGGGATAGCACCCCAGGTTTCCTGGCGTATCGGACGAGGCCCAGCGGGGTACCTCACGATGTTTGGCGAGATCTCTCCCCAGGTTTGGGGGCTATCTCGCCAGGGTTGGTGGGAGGCCTTCCCCGGTTTGGCCAGAAATCTCAGCAGGTTGGCGGGATATCTCGCCATGTTTGCCTGGAAATCTCACCAGGTTTGGCGGGAAACCTCACCGGGTTGGGCGGGAAATCTCACGGGTTGGGCGGGAGATCTCACCTGATTTGGACCGAGTCTGGTGAGATTTCCATAAGATCTGGCGAGATTTCCCTGAGATCTCGCAAGAGCCGGGCTGTCACCTCAGGAGATGGATCTCCAAATCACCTGAGGTCCGGGGAAGGCAAGAGGTATAGATTCTTTCCACATTTCCGCGGTGTTGTGTGGCTAGCGCACTGAGCTTTAAGGTTTGGAGAGCCAGGGAAAGCCCCCAGGGGCCTGCCTCCGTTCTCACCGTCCTGCAGTGGGCCCTTTGGCTTCTGGTTTCCCCTCCTGCTCTCCTGTGCCGGTCACCTCGCCGTGAGTGTGAAGGAGCTTTCCCCTGGCCCATTCATCCCGAATCCAAGCTCCTTTCTTACCTGCTTTAGAGCCAGGATGCTGAAACAACAGGGATTGAGGGAGACACCCTGTGTGTCTTCTTGAAGGGCATGCCTGGGACCAATGAGGAAAGTTGACTGCTGCCCAACCCCTCCGTGTGGGTTCCCTACGGACACTGGGAGCACAGCAATCCCTGCTACGTACGGGTTACAAGATCCGCCCAGGGGCCAGCACGTTTGCCCCACGGGCGAACGGTTTTTGGCCCTGGATCTCACTAAATGCGCCGTGATCTCCACAGATTTCAGTGAGACGTCCCAAGATTTTCCCCAAGATCAGGTGATCTCTGGCTAAAGAAGAGGTGTCTCTTCTGAGTCTTTTTCTGGCTGGTTGTGCGCTTAAGAGAGTCATCCTGAACGCTATCAATGTGTGCCACCTTCTCGTGCCTGGGGTGGCGCATTGCTTTTCCCTCCTGTTCCTGCCTTTCTCACTCCGTCCTTCGGGTTGAGTGTGAAAAACGCTTCAGCAGGCCTGCTCCTTCTGTTTTCAGGGCTCCCTTATTACCCCCACGTCAAAGATGTTGCGATTCCAGGGATTGACGTGGGAGACCAATTGTTGACTCCCTCCTGTTGTGCCTGGGAGTATTTCGACCACTGGAGCTATTGGACGTTGTGCACACTTCTGGAATGTGCCATCCCTAAGCACCTAAGTGGCTCAAAGCAGTCTGTGCTGGGGAGGGCCATTTCCCCACACCACCGCCCCCAGAGCCTGGGTGATTGGTCACCGATGCATCAAGTTGTGGCCACAGAAGACAAGAGCTGAGCCTGACATATCAGAAGATTTGGGTGAGATCTCGCGAGGCCGGGCTCGCTATCTCCGAGGTGTGGATGAGTTCTTCCCGGGTCTGGAGAGAAACCTCATGAGCTGAGGAGGAGATAGCGGGATGTATGGCTAGAGGTCTCCGGACGTGTGGGTGAGATCTCACGTGATTTGGACGGATCTGGTGAAATTTCCGTGAGAACTGGCTCGATATGGGTGAGATCTAAAAGCTTGGCTTGGCGTCACATGAGATTTCCCTGCCAAATCACGGAGGTACGGTGAAGGAAAGAGGTCTATTTTCTTTCATGTCGAGGGCCTTCTGAGGCTACTGCAGAGAGCATTAAGGTATTGAGAGCTGGGAAGAGCCCCCACGGGGGCTGCCTCTATTCTCACCATCCTGCAATGGGGACCGTTGTTCCTTCTTTCCCCCTCCACTCTCCTGCTTCTCACACGTCTGGATGAGTGTGAGTCAGCATCCGCCTGGCCCACGTACCGGCCCTTCTTAACTGCTTTAGAGCCAGGATGCTGAAACAACGGGGATTTCGGTGTGAGGCACTTTGTGTCTTTCCAAGGGCCATGTCTGTGACAAATGAGGAAAGTGGAATTCTCGCCACCACTTCCATGCTGTGCCTTTCTGAAGGGCATTCCTGGGACGACTTAGGAAAACAGGAATCTGCCCGACACTTCCATCCGTATCAATCGCTTCCGTGAAGAAGCGTGCACCTGGCCCGTCAGTGGTTCCGATGCCTTGGAGCCAGGATGCTGAAACACCAGGGATTGAGGGGTGAGAAACTTTGTGTCTCTCTCAAGGCATTCCTGGGCCCGATTAGGAAAGGACACTTCTGCCCAGCGCTTCCATGTGGACAAATCCCTTGGAGGAATAAGCATCCAGCTGGCCCACCGATGGTTTAGAGGCCGAAGGGCCGGGATGCTGACCAACATGGTTTGAGGTGGGAGACACACTGTGCCTTTCTCAAGGGCTGCCTGTGAACCATTAGGAAAGGAGAACTCCGCCCAACCCTTCCATGTGTATTCACTGTTTCCATTAGGAACACCAGCCAGCCCTGCTCCAGAGGGCCTAAACGATCCAGCCAAGGGCCAGGGAGTTTGCCACAGGTGCGAAGGATTTTCGGGCCTACGTCTCCAGAAATGGGCCGAGATCTCACGAGATTTGTATGAGATCTCACCGGATTTTCCCCAAGATCATCTGATGTCTCGCTAAAGGAGAGGTATCGTTTCTTTTTCTTTTTCTGGGTGGTTTCGCCCTGAACAGAATCAGCCTTCATGTTTCGGGTGCGTGCTCACTTTTGGTGCTTAGGATGGCAAATCGCTTCCTCCTTCTCCTCCTGCTTTCCTCATTCCGTCCCTCGAGTTTCGTGTGCAGAGGTATTCACCAGGCCCGTTCATTCCGAATGCAGTCCTCCCTTATTCCCCAGTCCTCCCGCAGGACGTTGCGATACCAGGGATTTAGGTGGGAGCCAGCTTCTTTCTTCCCTCACGTGGTGCCTGGGAGCAATTCTCAAAGCGCAGGTATTAGCAGTTCGGCCCACATCTGGCCTAGGCCTTCCCTAACTGCCTAAGGGGTGCAAAGCCGGCTCTGCTGGCGAGTTCTAGTTCTCCACCCTCCCCCATCTTGTGACTGGGGGATTGGTGACAGACGCATCTGCGGTTGGCCTTAGATATCAGTGGCAGGGCCACAGATCCCACGAGGTCTGGCTGGCAATCCCAGGACGTTTGGCGGCAAAGCAAACGAGGTCTGGCTGGAAATCTCACGAGGTGGGGTTGGAAATCTCACGACGTTCGGCTGGAAACCCCAGGAGGTCGGGCTAGAAAGCTCACGAGGGTGGCCGGGAAACGCGCGACGTATGGCCGGCAAACTCACGAGGTTTGGTGGGAAAACTCATGCGCTTGGGCGGGGAACCTCACGAGGTTTGGCCGGGAAACTCACGGGGTTTGGCCGGGAAACTCACGCGGGTCGGCGGCAATTCTCAAGAGGGTTGTCGGGAAACGTCACAAGGGTTTTCGGGACATCTCCCGCGGTTTGGAGGGACGTCTCCCGCGGTTTGGAGGGATAGCACCCCAGGTTTCCTGGCGTATCGGACGAGGCCCAGCGGGGTACCTCACGATGTTTGGCGAGATCTCTCCCCAGGTTTGGGGGCTATCTCGCCAGGGTTGGTGGGAGGCCTTCCCCGGTTTGGCCAGAAATCTCAGGAGGTTGGCGGGATATCTCGCCATGTTTGCCTGGAAATCTCACCAGGTTTGGCGGGAAACCTCACCGGGTTGGGCGGGAAATCTCACGGGTTGGGCGGGAGATCTCACCTGATTTGGACCGAGTCTGGTGAGATTTCCATAAGATCTGGCGAGATTTCCCTGAGATCTCGCAAGAGCCGGGCTGTCACCTCAGGAGATGGATCTCCAAATCACCTGAGGTCCGGGGAAGGCAAGAGGTATAGATTCTTTCCACATTTCCGCGGTGTTGTGTGGCTAGCGCACTGAGCTTTAAGGTTTGGAGAGCCAGGGAAAGCCCCCAGGGGCCTGCCTCCGTTCTCACCGTCCTGCAGTGGGCCCTTTGGCTTCTGGTTTCCCCTCCTGCTCTCCTGTGCCGGTCACCTCGCCGTGAGTGTGAAGGAGCTTTCCCCTGGCCCATTCATCCCGAATCCAAGCTCCTTTCTTACCTGCTTTAGAGCCAGGATGCTGAAACAACAGGGATTGAGGGAGACACCCTGTGTGTCTTCTTGAAGGGCATGCCTGGGACCAATGAGGAAAGTTGACTGCTGCCCAACCCCTCCGTGTGGGTTCCCTACGGACACTGGGAGCACAGCAATCCCTGCTACGTACGGGTTACAAGATCCGCCCAGGGGCCAGCACGTTTGCCCCACGGGCGAACGGTTTTTGGCCCTGGATCTCACTAAATGCGCCGTGATCTCCACAGATTTCAGTGAGACGTCCCAAGATTTTCCCCAAGATCAGGTGATCTCTGGCTAAAGAAGAGGTGTCTCTTCTGAGTCTTTTTCTGGCTGGTTGTGCGCTTAAGAGAGTCATCCTGAACGCTATCAATGTGTGCCACCTTCTCGTGCCTGGGGTGGCGCATTGCTTTTCCCTCCTGTTCCTGCCTTTCTCACTCCGTCCTTCGGGTTGAGTGTGAAAAACGCTTCAGCAGGCCTGCTCCTTCTGTTTTCAGGGCTCCCTTATTACCCCCACGTCAAAGATGTTGCGATTCCAGGGATTGACGTGGGAGACCAATTGTTGACTCCCTCCTGTTGTGCCTGGGAGTATTTCGACCACTGGAGCTATTGGACGTTGTGCACACTTCTGGAATGTGCCATCCCTAAGCACCTAAGTGGCTCAAAGCAGTCTGTGCTGGGGAGGGCCATTTCCCCACACCACCGCCCCCAGAGCCTGGGTGATTGGTCACCGATGCATCAAGTTGTGGCCACAGAAGACAAGAGCTGAGCCTGACATATCAGAAGATTTGGGTGAGATCTCGCGAGGCCGGGCTCGCTATCTCCGAGGTGTGGATGAGTTCTTCCCGGGTCTGGAGAGAAACCTCATGAGCTGAGGAGGAGATAGCGGGATGTATGGCTAGAGGTCTCCGGACGTGTGGGTGAGATCTCACGTGATTTGGACGGATCTGGTGAAATATCCGTGAGAACTGGCTCGATATGGGTGAGATCTAAAAGCTTGGCTTGGCGTCACATGAGATTTCCCTGCCAAATCACGGAGGTACGGTGAAGGAAAGAGGTCTATTTTCTTTCATGTCGAGGGCCTTCTGAGGCTACTGCAGAGAGCATTAAGGTATTGAGAGCTGGGAAGAGCCCCCACGGGGGCTGCCTCTATTCTCACCATCCTGCAATGGGGACCGTTGTTCCTTCTTTCCCCCTCCACTCTCCTGCTTCTCACACGTCTGGATGAGTGTGAGTCAGCATCCGCCTGGCCCACGTACCGGCCCTTCTTAACTGCTTTAGAGCCAGGATGCTGAAACAACGGGGATTTCGGTGTGAGGCACTTTGTGTCTTTCCAAGGGCCATGTCTGTGACAAATGAGGAAAGTGGAATTCTCGCCACCACTTCCATGCTGTGCCTTTCTGAAGGGCATTCCTGGGACGACTTAGGAAAACAGGAATCTGCCCGACACTTCCATCCGTATCAATCGCTTCCGTGAAGAAGCGTGCACCTGGCCCGTCAGTGGTTCCGATGCCTTGGAGCCAGGATGCTGAAACACCAGGGATTGAGGGGTGAGAAACTTTGTGTCTCTCTCAAGGCATTCCTGGGCCCGATTAGGAAAGGACACTTCTGCCCAGCGCTTCCATGTGGACAAATCCCTTGGAGGAATAAGCATCCAGCTGGCCCACCGATGGTTTAGAGGCCGAAGGGCCGGGATGCTGACCAACATGGTTTGAGGTGGGAGACACACTGTGCCTTTCTCAAGGGCTGCCTGTGAACCATTAGGAAAGGAGAACTCCGCCCAACCCTTCCATGTGTATTCACTGTTTCCATTAGGAACACCAGCCAGCCCTGCTCCAGAGGGCCTAAACGATCCAGCCAAGGGCCAGGGAGTTTGCCACAGGTGCGAAGGATTTTCGGGCCTACGTCTCCAGAAATGGGCCGAGATCTCACGAGATTTGTATGAGATCTCACCGGATTTTCCCCAAGATCATCTGATGTCTCGCTAAAGGAGAGGTATCGTTTCTTTTTCTTTTTCTGGGTGGTTTCGCCCTGAACAGAATCAGCCTTCATGTTTCGGGTGCGTGCTCACTTTTGGTGCTTAGGATGGCAAATCGCTTCCTCCTTCTCCTCCTGCTTTCCTCATTCCGTCCCTCGAGTTTCGTGTGCAGAGGTATTCACCAGGCCCGTTCATTCCGAATGCAGTCCTCCCTTATTCCCCAGTCCTCCCGCAGGACGTTGCGATACCAGGGATTTAGGTGGGAGCCAGCTTCTTTCTTCCCTCACGTGGTGCCTGGGAGCAATTCTCAAAGCGCAGGTATTAGCAGTTCGGCCCACATCTGGCCTAGGCCTTCCCTAACTGCCTAAGGGGTGCAAAGCCGGCTCTGCTGGCGAGTTCTAGTTCTCCACCCTCCCCCATCTTGTGACTGGGGGATTGGTGACAGACGCATCTGCGGTTGGCCTTAGATATCAGTGGCAGGGCCACAGATCCCACGAGGTCTGGCTGGCAATCCCAGGACGTTTGGCGGCAAAGCAAACGAGGTCTGGCTGGAAATCTCACGAGGTGGGGTTGGAAATCTCACGACGTTCGGCTGGAAACCCCAGGAGGTCGGGCTAGAAAGCTCACGAGGGTGGCCGGGAAACGCGCGACGTATGGCCGGCAAACTCACGAGGTTTGGTGGGAAAACTCATGCGCTTGGGCGGGGAACCTCACGAGGTTTGGCCGGGAAACTCACGGGGTTTGGCCGGGAAACTCACGCGGGTCGGCGGCAATTCTCAAGAGGGTTGTCGGGAAACGTCACAAGGGTTTTCGGGACATCTCCCGCGGTTTGGAGGGACGTCTCCCGCGGTTTGGAGGGATAGCACCCCAGGTTTCCTGGCGTATCGGACGAGGCCCAGCGGGGTACCTCACGATGTTTGGCGAGATCTCTCCCCAGGTTTGGGGGCTATCTCGCCAGGGTTGGTGGGAGGCCTTCCCCGGTTTGGCCAGAAATCTCAGCAGGTTGGCGGGATATCTCGCCATGTTTGCCTGGAAATCTCACCAGGTTTGGCGGGAAACCTCACCGGGTTGGGCGGGAAATCTCACGGGTTGGGCGGGAGATCTCACCTGATTTGGACCGAGTCTGGTGAGATTTCCATAAGATCTGGCGAGATTTCCCTGAGATCTCGCAAGAGCCGGGCTGTCACCTCAGGAGATGGATCTCCAAATCACCTGAGGTCCGGGGAAGGCAAGAGGTATAGATTCTTTCCACATTTCCGCGGTGTTGTGTGGCTAGCGCACTGAGCTTTAAGGTTTGGAGAGCCAGGGAAAGCCCCCAGGGGCCTGCCTCCGTTCTCACCGTCCTGCAGTGGGCCCTTTGGCTTCTGGTTTCCCCTCCTGCTCTCCTGTGCCGGTCACCTCGCCGTGAGTGTGAAGGAGCTTTCCCCTGGCCCATTCATCCCGAATCCAAGCTCCTTTCTTACCTGCTTTAGAGCCAGGATGCTGAAACAACAGGGATTGAGGGAGACACCCTGTGTGTCTTCTTGAAGGGCATGCCTGGGACCAATGAGGAAAGTTGACTGCTGCCCAACCCCTCCGTGTGGGTTCCCTACGGACACTGGGAGCACAGCAATCCCTGCTACGTACGGGTTACAAGATCCGCCCAGGGGCCAGCACGTTTGCCCCACGGGCGAACGGTTTTTGGCCCTGGATCTCACTAAATGCGCCGTGATCTCCACAGATTTCAGTGAGACGTCCCAAGATTTTCCCCAAGATCAGGTGATCTCTGGCTAAAGAAGAGGTGTCTCTTCTGAGTCTTTTTCTGGCTGGTTGTGCGCTTAAGAGAGTCATCCTGAACGCTATCAATGTGTGCCACCTTCTCGTGCCTGGGGTGGCGCATTGCTTTTCCCTCCTGTTCCTGCCTTCCTCACTCCGTCCTTCGGGTTGAGTGTGAAAAACGCTTCAGCAGGCCTGCTCCTTCTGTTTTCAGGGCTCCCTTATTACCCCCACGTCAAAGATGTTGCGATTCCAGGGATTGACGTGGGAGACAAATTGTTGACTCCCTCCTGGTGTGCCTGGGAGTATTTCGACCACTGGAGCTATTGGACGTTGTGCACACTTCTGGAATGTGCCATCCCTAAGCACCGAAGTGGCTCAAAGCAGTCTGGGCTGGGGAGGGCCATTTCCCCACACCACCGCCCCCAGAGCCTGGGTGATTGGTCACCGATGCATCAAGTTGTGGCCACAGAAGACAAGAGCTGAGCCTGACATATCAGAAGATTTGGGTGAGATCTCGCGAGGCCGGGCTCGCTATCTCCGAGGTGTGGATGAGTTCTTCCCGGGTCTGGAGAGAAACCTCATGAGCTGAGGATGAGATATCGGGATGTATGGCTAGAGGTCTCCGGACGTGTGGGTGAGATCTCACGTGATTTGGACGGATCTGGTGAAATTTCCGTGAGAACTGGCTCGATATGGGTGAGATCTAAAAGCTTGGCTTGGCGTCACATGAGATTTCCCTGCCAAATCACGGAGGTACGGTGAAGGAAAGAGGTCTATTTTCTTTCATGTCGAGGGCCTTCTGAGTCTACTGCAGAGAGCATTAAGGTATTGAGAGCTGGGAAGAGCCCCCACGGGGGCTGCCTCTATGCTCACCATCCTGCAATGGGGACCGTGGTTCCTTCTTACCCCTCCACTCCCCTGCTTCTCACACGTCTGGATGAGTGTGAGTCAGCATCCGCCTGGCCCACGTACCGGCCCTTCTTAACTGCTTTAGAGCCAGGATGCTGAAACAACGGGGATTTCGGTGTGAGGCACTTGGTGTCTTTCCAAGGGCCATGTCTGTGACAAATGAGGAAAGTGGAATTCTCGCCACCAATTCCATGCTGTGCCTTTCCGAAGGGCATTCCTGGGACGACGTAGGAAAACAGGAATCTGCCCGACACTTCCATCCGTATCAATCGCTTCCGTGAAGAAGCGTGCACCTGGCCCGTCAGTGGTTCCGATGCCTTGGAGCCAGGATGCTGAAACACCAGGGATTGAGGGGTGAGAAACTTTGTGTCTCTCTCAAGGCATTCCTGGGCCCGATTAGGAAAGGACAATTCTGCCCAGCGCTTCCATGTGGACAAATCCCTTGGAGGAATAAGCATCCAGCTGGCCCACCGATGGTTTAGAGGCCGAAGGGCCGGGATGCTGACCAACATGGTTTGAGGTGGGAGACACACTGTGCCTTTCTCAAGGGCTGCCTGTGAACCATTAGGAAAGGAGAATTCCGCCCAACCCTTCCATGTGTATTCACTGTTTCCATTAGGAACACCAGCCAGCCCTGCTCCAGAGGGCCTAAACGATCCAGCCAAGGGCCAGGGAGTTTGCCACAGGTGCGAAGGATTTTCGGGCCTACGTCTCCAGAAATGGGCCGAGATCTCACGAGATTTGTATGAGATCTCACCGGATTTTCCCCAAGATCATCTGATGTCTCGCTAAAGGAGAGGTATCGTTTCTTTTTCTTTTTCTGGGTGGTTTCGCCCTGAACAGAATCAGCCTTCATGTTTCGGGTGCGTGCTCACTTTTGGTGCTTAGGATGGCAAATCGCTTCCTCCTTCTCCTCCTGCTTTCCTCATTCCGTCCCTCGAGTTTCGTGTGCAGAGGTATTCACCAGGCCCGTTCATTCCGAATGCAGTCCTCCCTTATTCCCCAGTCCTCCCGCAGGACGTTGCGATACCAGGGATTTAGGTGGGAGACAGCTTCTTTCTTCCCTCACGTGGTGCCTGGGAGCAATTCTCAAAGCGCAGGTATTAGCAGTTCGGCCCACATCTGGCCTAGGCCTTCCCTAACTGCCTAAGGGGTGCAAAGCCGGCTCTGCTGGCGAGTTCTAGTTCTCCACCCTCCCCCATCTTGTGACTGGGGGATTGGTGACAGACGCATCTGCGGTTGGCCTTAGATATCAGTGGCAGGGCCACAGATCCCACGAGGTCTGGCTGGCAATCCCAGGACGTTTGGCGGCAAAGCAAACGAGGTCTGGCTGGAAATCTCACGAGGTGGGGTTGGAAATCTCACGACGTTCGGCTGGAAACCCCAGGAGGTCGGGCTAGAAAGCTCACGAGGGTGGCCGGGAAACGCGCGACGTATGGCCGGCAAACTCACGAGGTTTGGTGGGAAAACTCATGCGCTTGGGCGGGGAACCTCACGAGGTTTGGCCGGGAAACTCACGGGGTTTGGCCGGGAAACTCACGCGGGTCGGCGGCAATTCTCAAGAGGGTTGTCGGGAAACGTCACAAGGGTTTTCGGGACATCTCCCGCGGTTTGGAGGGACGTCTCCCGCGGTTTGGAGGGATAGCACCCCAGGTTTCCTGGCGTATCGGACGAGGCCCAGCGGGGTACCTCACGATGTTTGGCGAGATCTCTCCCCAGGTTTGGGGGCTATCTCGCCAGGGTTGGTGGGAGGCCTTCCCCGGTTTGGCCAGAAATCTCAGCAGGTTGGCGGGATATCTCGCCATGTTTGCCTGGAAATCTCACCAGGTTTGGCGGGAAACCTCACCGGGTTGGGCGGGAAATCTCACGGGTTGGGCGGGAGATCTCACCTGATTTGGACCGAGTCTGGTGAGATTTCCATAAGATCTGGCGAGATTTCCCTGAGATCTCGCAAGAGCCGGGCTGTCACCTCAGGAGATGGATCTCCAAATCACCTGAGGTCCGGGGAAGGCAAGAGGTATAGATTCTTTCCACATTTCCGCGGTGTTGTGTGGCTAGCGCACTGAGCTTTAAGGTTTGGAGAGCCAGGGAAAGCCCCCAGGGGCCTGCCTCCGTTCTCACCGTCCTGCAGTGGGCCCTTTGGCTTCTGGTTTCCCCTCCTGCTCTCCTGTGCCGGTCACCTCGCCGTGAGTGTGAAGGAGCTTTCCCCTGGCCCATTCATCCCGAATCCAAGCTCCTTTCTTACCTGCTTTAGAGCCAGGATGCTGAAACAACAGGGATTGAGGGAGACACCCTGTGTGTCTTCTTGAAGGGCATGCCTGGGACCAATGAGGAAAGTTGACTGCTGCCCAACCCCTCCGTGTGGGTTCCCTACGGACACTGGGAGCACAGCAATCCCTGCTACGTACGGGTTACAAGATCCGCCCAGGGGCCAGCACGTTTGCCCCACGGGCGAACGGTTTTTGGCCCTGGATCTCACTAAATGCGCCGTGATCTCCACAGATTTCAGTGAGACGTCCCAAGATTTTCCCCAAGATCAGGTGATCTCTGGCTAAAGAAGAGGTGTCTCTTCTGAGTCTTTTTCTGGCTGGTTGTGCGCTTAAGAGAGTCATCCTGAACGCTATCAATGTGTGCCACCTTCTCGTGCCTGGGGTGGCGCATTGCTTTTCCCTCCTGTTCCTGCCTTCCTCACTCCGTCCTTCGGGTTGAGTGTGAAAAACGCTTCAGCAGGCCTGCTCCTTCTGTTTTCAGGGCTCCCTTATTACCCCCACGTCAAAGATGTTGCGATTCCAGGGATTGACGTGGGAGACAAATTGTTGATTCCCTCCTGGTGTGCCTGGGAGTATTTCGACCACTGGAGCTATTGGACGTTGTGCACACTTCTGGAATGTGCCATCCCTAAGCACCGAAGTGGCTCAAAGCAGTCTGGGCTGGGGAGGGCCATTTCCCCACACCACCGCCCCCAGAGCCTGGGTGATTGGTCACCGATGCATCAAGTTGTGGCCACAGAAGACAAGAGCTGAGCCTGACATATCAGAAGATTTGGGTGAGATCTCGCGAGGCCGGGCTCGCTATCTCCGAGGTGTGGATGAGTTCTTCCCGGGTCTGGAGAGAAACCTCATGAGCTGAGGATGAGATATCGGGATGTATGGCTAGAGGTCTCCGGACGTGTGGGTGAGATCTCACGTGATTTGGACGGATCTGGTGAAATTTCCGTGAGAACTGGCTCGATATGGGTGAGATCTAAAAGCTTGGCTTGGCGTCACATGAGATTTCCCTGCCAAATCACGGAGGTACGGTGAAGGAAAGAGGTCTATTTTCTTTCATGTCGAGGGCCTTCTGAGTCTACTGCAGAGAGCATTAAGGTATTGAGAGCTGGGAAGAGCCCCCACGGGGGCTGCCTCTATGCTCACCATCCTGCAATGGGGACCGTGGTTCCTTCTTACCCCTCCACTCCCCTGCTTCTCACACGTCTGGATGAGTGTGAGTCAGCATCCGCCTGGCCCACGTACCGGCCCTTCTTAACTGCTTTAGAGCCAGGATGCTGAAACAACGGGGATTTCGGTGTGAGGCACTTGGTGTCTTTCCAAGGGCCATGTCTGTGACAAATGAGGAAAGTGGAATTCTCGCCACCAATTCCATGCTGTGCCTTTCCGAAGGGCATTCCTGGGACGACGTAGGAAAACAGGAATCTGCCCGACACTTCCATCCGTATCAATCGCTTCCGTGAAGAAGCGTGCACCTGGCCCATCAGTGGTTCCGATGCCTTAGAGCCAGGATGCTGAAACACCAGGGATTGAGGGGTGAGAAACTTTGTGTCTCTCTCAAGGCATTCCTGGGCCCGATTAGGAAAGGACAATTCTGCCCAGCGCTTCCATGTGGACAAATCCCTTGGAGGAATAAGCATCCAGCTGGCCCACCGATGGTTTAGAGGCCGAAGGGCCAGGATGCTGACCAACATGGTTTGAGGTGGGAGACACACTGTGCCTTTCTCAAGGGCTGCCTGTGAACCATTAGGAAAGGAGAATTCCGCCCAACCCTTCCCTGTGTATTCACTGTTTCCATTAGGAACACCAGCCATCCCTGCTCCAGAGGGCCTAAACGATCCAGCCAAGGACCAGGGAGTTTGCCACAGGTGCGAAGGATTTTCGGGGCTACGTCTCCAGAAATGGGCCGAGATCTCACGAGATTTGTATGAGATCTCCCCAGATTTTCCCCAAGATCATCTGATGTCTCGCTGAAGGAGAGGTATCGTTTCTTTTTCTTTTTCTGGGTGGTTTCGCCCTGAACAGAATCAGCCTTCATGTTTTGCGTGCGTGCTCACTTTTGGTGCTTAGGATGGCAAATCGCTTCCTCCTTCTCCTCCTGCTTTCCTCATTCCGTCCCTCGAGTTTCGTGTGCAGAGGTATTCGCCAGGCCCGTTCATTCCGAATGCAGTCCTCCCTTATTCCCCAGTCCTCCCGCAGGACGTTGCGATACCAGGGATTTAGGTGGGAGACAGCTTCTTTCTTCCCTCACGTGGCGCCTGGGAGCAATTCTCAAAGCGCAGGTATTAGCAGTTCGGCCCACATCTGGCCTAGGCCTTCCCTAACTGCCTAAGGGGTGCAAAGCCGGCTCTGCTGGCGAGTTCTAGTTCTCCACCCTCCCCCATCTTGTGACTGGGGGATTGGTGACAGACGCATCTGCGGTTGGCCTTAGATATCAGTGGCAGGGCCACAGATCCCACGAGGTCTGGCTGGCAATCCCAGGACGTTTGGCGGCAAAGCAAACGAGGTCTGGCTGGAAATCTCACGAGGTGGGGTTGGAAATCTCACGACGTTCGGCTGGAAATCCCAGGAGGTCGGGCTAGAAAGCTCACGAGGGTGGCCGGGAAACGCGCGACGTATGGCAGGCAAACTCACGAGGTTTGGTGGGAAAACTCATGCGCTTGGGCGGGGCACCTCACGAGGTTTGGCCGGGAAACTCACGGGGTTTGGCCGGGAAACTCACGCGGGTCGGCGGCAATTCTCAAGAGGGTTGTCGGGGAACGTCACAAGGGTTTTCGGGACATCTCCCGCGGTTTGGAGGGACATCTCCCGCGGTTTGGAGGGATAGCACCCCAGGTTTCCTGGCGTATCGGACGAGGCCCAGCGGGATACCTCACGATGTTTGGCGAGATCTCTCCCCAGGTTTGGGGGCTGTCTCGCCAGGGTTGGTGGGAGGCCTTCCCCGGTTTGGCCCGAAATCTCACCAGGTTGGCGGGATATCTCGCCATGTTTGCCTGGAAATCTCACCAGGTTTGGCGGGAAACCTCACCGGGTTGGGCGGGAAATCTCACGGGTTGGGCGGGAGATCTCACCTGATTTGGACCGAGTCTGGTGAGATTTCCATAAGATCTGGCGAGATTTCCCTGAGATCTCGCAAGAGCCGGGCTGTCACCTCAGCAGATTGATCCCCAAATCACCTGAGGTCCGGGGAAGGCAAGAGGTATAGATTCTTTCAACATTTCCGCGGTGTTGTGTGGCTAGTGCACTGAGCTTTAAGGTGTGGAGAGCCAGGGAAAGCCCCCACGGGCCTGCCTCCGTTCTCACCGTCCTGCAGTGGGCCCTTTGGCTTCTGGTTTCCCCTCCTGCTCTCCTGTGCCGGTCACCTCGCCGTGAGTGTGAAGGAGCTTTGCCCTGGCCCATTCATCCCGCATCCAAGCTCCTTTCTTACCTGCTTTAGAGCCAGGATGCTGAAACAACAGGGATTGAGGGAGACACCCTGTGTGTCTTCTTGAAGGGCATGCCTGGGACCAATGAGGAAAGTTGACTGCTGCCCAACCCCTCCGTGTGGGTTCCCTACTGACACTGGGAGCACAGCAATCCCTGCTACGTACGGGTTACAAGATCCGCCCAGGGGCCAGCAAGTTTGCCCCACGGGCGAACGGTTTTTGGCCCTGGATCTCCCTAAATGCGCCGTGATCTCCACAGATTTCAATGAGACGTCCCAAGATTTTCCCCAAGATCAGGTGATCTCTGGCTAAAGAAGAGGTGTCTCTTCTTTGTCTTTTTCTGGCTGGTTGTGCGCTCAAGAGAGTCATCCTGAACGTTATCAATGGGTGCCACCTTCTCGTGCCTGGGGTGGCGCATTGCTTTTCCCTCCTGTTCCTGCCTTTCTCACTCCGTCCTTCGGGTTGAGTGTGAAAAACGCTTCAGCAGGCCTGCTCCTTCTGTTTTCAGGGCTCCCTTATTACCCCCACGTCAAAGATGTTGCGATTCCAGGGATTGACGTGGGAGACAAATTGTTGATTCCCTCCTGGTGTGCCTGGGAGTATTTCGACCACTGGAGCTATTGGACGTTGTGCACACTTCTGGAATGTGCCATCCCTAAGCACCGAAGTGGCTCAAAGCAGTCTGGGCTGGGGAGGGCCATTTCCCCACACCACCGCCCCCAGAGCCTGGGTGATTGGTCACAGATGCATCAAGTTTTGGCCACAGAAGACAAGAGCTGAGCCTGACATATCAGAAGATTTGGGTGAGATCTCGCGAGGCCGGGCTCGCTATCTCCGAGGTGTGGATGAGTTCTTCCCGGGTCTGGAGAGAAACCTCATGAGCTGAGGATGACATATCGGGATGTATGGCTAGAGGTCTCCGGACGTGTGGGTGAGATCTCACGTGATTTGGACGGATCTGGTGAAATTTCCGTGAGAACTGGCTCGATATGGGTGAGATCTAAAAGCTTGGCTTGGCGTCACATGAGATTTCCCTGCCAAATCACGGAGGTACGGTGAAGGAAAGAGGTCTATTTTCTTTCATGTCGAGGGCCTTCTGAGGCTACTGCAGAGAGCATTAAGGTATTGAGAGCTGGGAAGAGCCCCCACGGGGGCTGCCTCTATGCTCACCATCCTGCAATGGGGACCGTGGTTCCTTCTTTCCCCCTCCACTCTCCTGCTTCTCACACGTCTGGATGAGTGTGAGTCAGCATCCGCCTGGCCCACGTACCGGCCCTTCTTAACTGCTTTAGAGCCAGGATGCTGAAACAACGGGGATTTCGGTGTGAGGCACTTGGTGTCTTTCCAAGGGCCATGTCTGTGACAAATGAGGAAAGTGGAATTCTCGCCACCACTTCCATGCTGTGCCTTTCCGAAGGGCATTCCTGGGACGACGTAGGAAAACAGGAATCTGCCCGACACTTCCATCCGTATCAATCGCTTCCGTGAAGAAGCGTGCACCTGGCCCATCAGTGGTTCCGATGCCTTAGAGCCAGGATGCTGAAACACCAGGGATTGAGGGGTGAGAAACTTTGTGTCTCTCTCAAGGCATTCCTGGGCCCGATTAGGAAAGGACAATTCTGCCCAGCGCTTCCATGTGGACAAATCCCTTGGAGGAATAAGCATCCAGCTGGCCCACCGATGGTTTAGAGGCCGAAGGGCCAGGATGCTGACCAACATGGTTTGAGGTGGGAGACAAACTGTGCCTTTCTCAAGGGCTGCCTGTGAACCATTAGGAAAGGAGAATTCCGCCCAACCCTTCCATGTGTATTCACTGTTTCCATTAGGAACACCAGCCATCCCTGCTCCAGAGGGCCTAAACGATCCAGCCAAGGACCAGGGAGTTTGCCACAGGTGCGAAGGATTTTCGGGCCTACGTCTCCAGAAATGGGCCGAGATCTCACGAGATTTGTATGAGATCTCCCCAGATTTTCCCCAAGATCATCTGATGTCTCGCTGAAGGAGAGGTATCGTTTCTTTTTCTTTTTCTGGGTGGTTTCGCCCTGAACAGAATCAGCCTTCATGTTTTGCGTGCGTGCTCACTTTTGGTGCTTAGGATGGCAAATCGCTTCCTCCTTCTCCTCCTGCTTTCCTCATTCCGTCCCTCGAGTTTCGTGTGCAGAGGTATTCGCCAGGCCCGTTCATTCCGAATGCAGTCCTCCCTTATTCCCCAGTCCTCCCGCAGGACGTTGCGATACCAGGGATTTAGGTGGGAGACAGCTTCTTTCTTCCCTCACGTGGCGCCTGGGAGCAATTCTCAAAGCGCAGGTATTAGCAGTTCGGCCCACATCTGGCCTAGGCCTTCCCTAACTGCCTAAGGGGTGCAAAGCCGGCTCTGCTGGCGAGTTCTAGTTCTCCACCCTCCCCCATCTTGTGACTGGGGGATTGGTGACAGACGCATCTGCGGTTGGCCTTAGATATCAGTGGCAGGGCCACAGATCCCACGAGGTCTGGCTGGCAATCCCAGGACGTTTGGCGGCAAAGCAAACGAGGTCTGGCTGGAAATCTCACGAGGTGGGGTTGGAAATCTCACGACGTTCGGCTGGAAATCCCAGGAGGTCGGGCTAGAAAGCTCACGAGGGTGGCCGGGAAACGCGCGACGTATGGCAGGCAAACTCACGAGGTTTGGTGGGAAAACTCATGCGCTTGGGCGGGGAACCTCACGAGGTTTGGCCGGGAAACTCACGGGGTTTGGCCGGGAAACTCACGCGGGTCGGCGGCAATTCTCAAGAGGGTTGTCGGGGAACGTCACAAGGGTTTTCGGGACATCTCCCGCGGTTTGGAGGGACATCTCCCGCGGTTTGGAGGGATAGCACCCCAGGTTTCCTGGCGTATCGGACGAGGCCCAGCGGGATACCTCACGATGTTTGGCGAGATCTCTCCCCAGGTTTGGGGGCTGTCTCGCCAGGGTTGGTGGGAGGCCTTCCCCGGTTTGGCCCGAAATCTCACCAGGTTGGCGGGATATCTCGCCATGTTTGGCGGGAAACCTCACCGGGTTGGGCGGGAAATCTCACGGGTTGGGCGGGAGATCTCACCTGATTTGGACCGAGTCTGGTGAGATTTCCATAAGATCTGGCGAGATTTCCCTGAGATCTCGCAAGAGCCGGGCTGTCACCTCAGCAGATTGATCCCCAAATCACCTGAGGTCCGGGGAAGGCAAGAGGTATAGATTCTTTCAACATTTCCGCGGTGTTGTGTGGCTAGTGCACTGAGCTTTAAGGTGTGGAGAGCCAGGGAAAGCCCCCACGGGCCTGCCTCCGTTCTCACCGTCCTGCAGTGGGCCCTTTGGCTTCTGGTTTCCCCTCCTGCTCTCCAGTGCCGTTCACCTCGCCGTGAGTGGGAAGGAGCTTTGCCCTGGCCCATTCATCCCGCATCCAAGCTCCATTCTTACCTGCTTTAGAGCCAGGATGCTGAAACAACAGGGATTGAGGGAGACACCCTGTGTGTCTTCTTGAAGGGCATGCCTGGGACCAATGAGGAAAGTTGACTGCTGCCCAACCCCTCCGTGTGGGTTCCCTACTGACACTGGGAGCACAGCAATCCCTGCTACGTACGGGTTACAAGATCCGCCCAGGGGCCAGCAAGTTTGCCCCACGGGCGAACGGTTTTTGGCCCTGGATCTCCCTAAATGCGCCGTGATCTCCACAGATTTCAATGAGACGTCCCAAGATTTTCCCCAAGATCAGGTGATCTCTGGCTAAAGAAGAGGTGTCTCTTCTTTGTCTTTTTCTGGCTGGTTGTGCGCTCAAGAGAGTCATCCTGAACGTTATCAATGGTTGCCACCTTCTCGTGCCTGGGGTGGCGCATTGCTTTTCCCTCCTGTTCCTGCCTTCCTCACTCCGTCCTTCGGGTTGAGTGTGAAAAACGCTTCAGCAGGCCTGCTCCTTCTGTTTTCAGGGCTCCCTTATTACCCCCACGTCAAAGATGTTGCGATTCCAGGGATTGACGTGGGAGACAAATTGTTGATTCCCTCCTGGTGTGCCTGGGAGTATTTCGACCACTGGAGCTATTGGACGTTGTGCACACTTCTGGAATGTGCCATCCCTAAGCACCGAAGTGGCTCAAAGCAGTCTGGGCTGGGGAGGGCCATTTCCCCACACCACCGCCCCCAGAGCCTGGGTGATTGGTCACAGATGCATCAAGTTTTGGCCACAGAAGACAAGAGCTGAGCCTGACATATCAGAAGATTTGGGTGAGATCTCGCGAGGCCGGGCTCGCTATCTCCGAGGTGTGGATGAGTTCTTCCCGGGTCTGGAGAGAAACCTCATGAGCTGAGGATGAGATATCGGGATGTATGGCTAGAGGTCTCCGGACGTGTGGGTGAGATCTCACGTGATTTGGACGGATCTGGTGAAATTTCCGTGAGAACTGGCTCGATATGGGTGAGATCTAAAAGCTTGGCTTGGCGTCACATGAGATTTCCCTGCCAAATCACGGAGGTACGGTGAAGGAAAGAGGTCTATTTTCTTTCATGTCGAGGGCCTTCTGAGTCTACTGCAGAGAGCATTAAGGTATTGAGAGCTGGGAAGAGCCCCCACGGGGGCTGCCTCTATGCTCACCATCCTGCAATGGGGACCGTGGTTCCTTCTTACCCCTCCACTCCCCTGCTTCTCACACGTCTGGATGAGTGTGAGTCAGCATCCGCCTGGCCCACGTACCGGCCCTTCTTAACTGCTTTAGAGCCAGGATGCTGAAACAACGGGGATTTCGGTGTGAGGCACTTGGTGTCTTTCCAAGGGCCATGTCTGTGACAAATGAGGAAAGTGGAATTCTCGCCACCACTTCCATGCTGTGCCTTTCCGAAGGGCATTCCTGGGACGACGTAGGAAAACAGGAATCTGCCCGACACTTCCATCCGTATCAATCGCTTCCGTGAAGAAGCGTGCACCTGGCCCATCAGTGGTTCCGATGCCTTAGAGCCAGGATGCTGAAACACCAGGGATTGAGGGGTGAGAAACTTTGTGTCTCTCTCAAGGCATTCCTGGGCCCGATTAGGAAAGGACAATTCTGCCCAGCGCTTCCATGTGGACAAATCCCTTGGAGGAATAAGCATCCAGCTGGCCCACCGATGGTTTAGAGGCCGAAGGGCCAGGATGCTGACCAACATGGTTTGAGGTGGGAGACACACTGTGCCTTTCTCAAGGGCTGCCTGTGAACCATTAGGAAAGGAGAATTCCGCCCAACCCTTCCCTGTGTATTCACTGTTTCCATTAGGAACACCAGCCATCCCTGCTCCAGAGGGCCTAAACGATCCAGCCAAGGACCAGGGAGTTTGCCACAGGTGCGAAGGATTTTCGGGCCTACGTCTCCAGAAATGGGCCGAGATCTCACGAGATTTGTATGAGATCTCCCCAGATTTTCCCCAAGATCATCTGATGTCTCGCTGAAGGAGAGGTATCGTTTCTTTTTCTTTTTCTGGGTGGTTTCGCCCTGAACAGAATCAGCCTTCATGTTTTGCGTGCGTGCTCACTTTTGGTGCTTAGGATGGCAAATCGCTTCCTCCTTCTCCTCCTGCTTTCCTCATTCCGTCCCTCGAGTTTCGTGTGCAGAGGTATTCGCCAGGCCCGTTCATTCCGAATGCAGTCCTCCCTTATTCCCCAGTCCTCCCGCAGGACGTTGCGATACCAGGGATTTAGGTGGGAGACAGCTTCTTTCTTCCCTCACGTGGCGCCTGGGAGCAATTCTCAAAGCGCAGGTATTAGCAGTTCGGCCCACATCTGGCCTAGGCCTTCCCTAACTGCCTAAGGGGTGCAAAGCCGGCTCTGCTGGCGAGTTCTAGTTCTCCACCCTCCCCCATCTTGTGACTGGGGGATTGGTGACAGACGCATCTGCGGTTGGCCTTAGATATCAGTGGCAGGGCCACAGATCCCACGAGGTCTGGCTGGCAATCCCAGGACGTTTGGCGGCAAAGCAAACGAGGTCTGGCTGGAAATCTCACGAGGTGGGGTTGGAAATCTCACGACGTTCGGCTGGAAATCCCAGGAGGTCGGGCTAGAAAGCTCACGAGGGTGGCCGGGAAACGCGCGACGTATGGCAGGCAAACTCACGAGGTTTGGTGGGAAAACTCATGCGCTTGGGCGGGGAACCTCACGAGGTTTGGCCGGGAAACTCACGGGGTTTGGCCGGGAAACTCACGCGGGTCGGCGGCAATTCTCAAGAGGGTTGTCGGGGAACGTCACAAGGGTTTTCGGGACATCTCCCGCGGTTTGGAGGGACATCTCCCGCGGTTTGGAGGGATAGCACCCCAGGTTTCCTGGCGTATCGGACGAGGCCCAGCGGGATACCTCACGATGTTTGGCGAGATCTCTCCCCAGGTTTGGGGGCTGTCTCGCCAGGGTTGGTGGGAGGCCTTCCCCGGTTTGGCCCGAAATCTCACCAGGTTGGTGGGATATCTCGCCATGTTTGGCGGGAAACCTCACCGGGTTGGGCGGGAAATCTCACGGGTTGGGCGGGAGATCTCACCTGATTTGGACCGAGTCTGGTGAGATTTCCATAAGATCTGGCGAGATTTCCCTGAGATCTCGCAAGAGCCGGGCTGTCACCTCAGCAGATTGATCCCCAAATCACCTGAGGTCCGGGGAAGGCAAGAGGTATAGATTCTTTCAACATTTCCGCGGTGTTGTGTGGCTAGTGCACTGAGCTTTAAGGTGTGGAGAGCCAGGGAAAGCCCCCACGGGCCTGCCTCCGTTCTCACCGTCCTGCAGTGGGCCCTTTGGCTTCTGGTTTCCCCTCCTGCTCTCCAGTGCCGTTCACCTCGCCGTGAGTGGGAAGGAGCTTTGCCCTGGCCCATTCATCCCGCATCCAAGCTCCATTCTTACCTGCTTTAGAGCCAGGATGCTGAAACAACAGGGATTGAGGGAGACACCCTGTGTGTCTTCTTGAAGGGCATGCCTGGGACCAATGAGGAAAGTTGACTGCTGCCCAACCCCTCCGTGTGGGTTCCCTACGGACACTGGGAGCACAGCAATCCCTGCTACGTACGGGTTACAAGATCCGCCCAGGGGCCAGCAAGTTTGCCCCACGGGCGAACGGTTTTTGGCCCTGGATCTCCCTAAATGCGCCGTGATCTCCACAGATTTCAATGAGACGTCCCAAGATTTTCCCCAAGATCAGGTGATCTCTGGCTAAAGAAGAGGTGTCTCTTCTTTGTCTTTTTCTGGCTGGTTGTGCGCTCAAGAGAGTCATCCTGAACGTTATCAATGGTTGCCACCTTCTCGTGCCTGGGGTGGCGCATTGCTTTTCCCTCCTGTTCCTGCCTTCCTCACTCCGTCCTTCGGGTTGAGTGTGAAAAACGCTTCAGCAGGCCTGCTCCTTCTGTTTTCAGGGCTCCCTTATTACCCCCACGTCAAAGATGTTGCGATTCCAGGGATTGACGTGGGAGACAAATTGTTGATTCCCTCCTGGTGTGCCTGGGAGTATTTCGACCACTGGAGCTATTGGACGTTGTGCACACTTCTGGAATGTGCCATCCCTAAGCACCGAAGTGGCTCAAAGCAGTCTGGGCTGGGGAGGGCCATTTCCCCACACCACCGCCCCCAGAGCCTGGGTGATTGGTCACAGATGCATCAAGTTTTGGCCACAGAAGACAAGAGCTGAGCCTGACATATCAGAAGATTTGGGTGAGATCTCGCGAGGCCGGGCTCGCTATCTCCGAGGTGTGGATGAGTTCTTCCCGGGTCTGGAGAGAAACCTCATGAGCTGAGGATGAGATATCGGGATGTATGGCTAGAGGTCTCCGGACGTGTGGGTGAGATCTCACGTGATTTGGACGGATCTGGTGAAATTTCCGTGAGAACTGGCTCGATATGGGTGAGATCTAAAAGCTTGGCTTGGCGTCACATGAGATTTCCCTGCCAAATCACGGAGGTACGGTGAAGGAAAGAGGTCTATTTTCTTTCATGTCGAGGGCCTTCTGAGTCTACTGCAGAGAGCATTAAGGTATTGAGAGCTGGGAAGAGCCCCCACGGGGGCTGCCTCTATGCTCACCATCCTGCAATGGGGACCGTGGTTCCTTCTTACCCCTCCACTCCCCTGCTTCTCACACGTCTGGATGAGTGTGAGTCAGCATCCGCCTGGCCCACGTACCGGCCCTTCTTAACTGCTTTAGAGCCAGGATGCTGAAACAACGGGGATTTCGGTGTGAGGCACTTGGTGTCTTTCCAAGGGCCATGTCTGTGACAAATGAGGAAAGTGGAATTCTCGCCACCACTTCCATGCTGTGCCTTTCCGAAGGGCATTCCTGGGACGACGTAGGAAAACAGGAATCTGCCCGACACTTCCATCCGTATCAATCGCTTCCGTGAAGAAGCGTGCACCTGGCCCATCAGTGGTTCCGATGCCTTAGAGCCAGGATGCTGAAACACCAGGGATTGAGGGGTGAGAAACTTTGTGTCTCTCTCAAGGCATTCCTGGGCCCGATTAGGAAAGGACAATTCTGCCCAGCGCTTCCATGTGGACAAATCCCTTGGAGGAATAAGCATCCAGCTGGCCCACCGATGGTTTAGAGGCCGAAGGGCCAGGATGCTGACCAACATGGTTTGAGGTGGGAGACACACTGTGCCTTTCTCAAGGGCTGCCTGTGAACCATTAGGAAAGGAGAATTCCGCCCAACCCTTCCCTGTGTATTCACTGTTTCCATTAGGAACACCAGCCATCCCTGCTCCAGAGGGCCTAAACGATCCAGCCAAGGACCAGGGAGTTTGCCACAGGTGCGAAGGATTTTCGGGCCTACGTCTCCAGAAATGGGCCGAGATCTCACGAGATTTGTATGAGATCTCCCCAGATTTTCCCCAAGATCATCTGATGTCTCGCTGAAGGAGAGGTATCGTTTCTTTTTCTTTTTCTGGGTGGTTTCGCCCTGAACAGAATCAGCCTTCATGTTTTGCGTGCGTGCTCACTTTTGGTGCTTAGGATGGCAAATCGCTTCCTCCTTCTCCTCCTGCTTTCCTCATTCCGTCCCTCGAGTTTCGTGTGCAGAGGTATTCGCCAGGCCCGTTCATTCCGAATGCAGTCCTCCCTTATTCCCCAGTCCTCCCGCAGGACGTTGCGATACCAGGGATTTAGGTGGGAGACAGCTTCTTTCTTCCCTCACGTGGCGCCTGGGAGCAATTCTCAAAGCGCAGGTATTAGCAGTTCGGCCCACATCTGGCCTAGGCCTTCCCTAACTGCCTAAGGGGTGCAAAGCCGGCTCTGCTGGCGAGTTCTAGTTCTCCACCCTCCCCCATCTTGTGACTGGGGGATTGGTGACAGACGCATCTGCGGTTGGCCTTAGATATCAGTGGCAGGGCCACAGATCCCACGAGGTCTGGCTGGCAATCCCAGGACGTTTGGCGGCAAAGCAAACGAGGTCTGGCTGGAAATCTCACGAGGTGGGGTTGGAAATCTCACGACGTTCGGCTGGAAATCCCAGGAGGTCGGGCTAGAAAGCTCACGAGGGTGGCCGGGAAACGCGCGACGTATGGCAGGCAAACTCACGAGGTTTGGTGGGAAAACTCATGCGCTTGGGCGGGGAACCTCACGAGGTTTGGCCGGGAAACTCACGGGGTTTGGCCGGGAAACTCACGCGGGTCGGCGGCAATTCTCAAGAGGGTTGTCGGGGAACGTCACAAGGGTTTTCGGGACATCTCCCGCGGTTTGGAGGGACATCTCCCGCGGTTTGGAGGGATAGCACCCCAGGTTTCCTGGCGTATCGGACGAGGCCCAGCGGGATACCTCACGATGTTTGGCGAGATCTCTCCCCAGGTTTGGGGGCTGTCTCGCCAGGGTTGGTGGGAGGCCTTCCCCGGTTTGGCCCGAAATCTCACCAGGTTGGCAGGATATCTCGCCATGTTTGCCTGGAAATCTCACCAGGTTTGGCGGGAAACCTCACCGGGTTGGGCGGGAAATCTCACGGGTTGGGCGGGAGATCTCACCTGATTTGGACCGAGTCTGGTGAGATTTCCATAAGATCTGGCGAGATTTCCCTGAGATCTCGCAAGAGCCGGGCTGTCACCTCAGCAGATTGATCCCCAAATCACCTGAGGTCCGGGGAAGGCAAGAGGTATAGATTCTTTCAACATTTCCGCGGTGTTGTGTGGCTAGTGCACTGAGCTTTAAGGTGTGGAGAGCCAGGGAAAGCCCCCACGGGCCTGCCTCCGTTCTCACCGTCCTGCAGTGGGCCCTTTGGCTTCTGGTTTCCCCTCCTGCTCTCCTGTGCCGGTCACCTCGCCGTGAGTGTGAAGGACCTTTGCCCTGGCCCATTCATCCCGCATCCAAGCTCCTTTCTTACCTGCTTTAGAGCCAGGATGCTGAAACAACAGGGATTGAGGGAGACACCCTGTGTGTCTTCTTGAAGGGCATGCCTGGGACCAATGAGGAAAGTTGACTGCTGCCCAACCCCTCCGTGTGGGTTCCCTACTGACACTGGGAGCACAGCAATCCCTGCTACGTACGGGTTACAAGATCCGCCCAGGGGCCAGCAAGTTTGCCCCACGGGCGAACGGTTTTTGGCCCTGGATCTCCCTAAATGCGCCGTGATCTCCACAGATTTCAATGAGACGTCCCAAGATTTTCCCCAAGATCAGGTGATCTCTGGCTAAAGAAGAGGTGTCTCTTCTTTGTCTTTTTCTGGCTGGTTGTGCGCTCAAGAGAGTCATCCTGAACGTTATCAATGGGTGCCACCTTCTCGTGCCTGGGGTGGCGCATTGCTTTTCCCTCCTGTTCCTGCCTTTCTCACTCCGTCCTTCGGGTTGAGTGTGAAAAACGCTTCAGCAGGCCTGCTCCTTCTGTTTTCAGGGCTCCCTTATTACCCCCACGTCAAAGATGTTGCGATTCCAGGGATTGACGTGGGAGACAAATTGTTGATTCCCTCCTGGTGTGCCTGGGAGTATTTCGACCACTGGAGCTATTGGACGTTGTGCACACTTCTGGAATGTGCCATCCCTAAGCACCGAAGTGGCTCAAAGCAGTCTGGGCTGGGGAGGGCCATTTCCCCACACCACCGCCCCCAGAGCCTGGGTGATTGGTCACAGATGCATCAAGTTTTGGCCACAGAAGACAAGAGCTGAGCCTGACATATCAGAAGATTTGGGTGAGATCTCGCGAGGCCGGGCTCGCTATCTCCGAGGTGTGGATGAGTTCTTCCCGGGTCTGGAGAGAAACCTCATGAGCTGAGGATGACATATCGGGATGTATGGCTAGAGGTCTCCGGACGTGTGGGTGAGATCTCACGTGATTTGGACGGATCTGGTGAAATTTCCGTGAGAACTGGCTCGATATGGGTGAGATCTAAAAGCTTGGCTTGGCGTCACATGAGATTTCCCTGCCAAATCACGGAGGTACGGTGAAGGAAAGAGGTCTATTTTCTTTCATGTCGAGGGCCTTCTGAGGCTACTGCAGAGAGCATTAAGGTATTGAGAGCTGGGAAGAGCCCCCACGGGGGCTGCCTCTATGCTCACCATCCTGCAATGGGGACCGTGGTTCCTTCTTTCCCCCTCCACTCTCCTGCTTCTCACACGTCTGGATGAGTGTGAGTCAGCATCCGCCTGGCCCACGTACCGGCCCTTCTTAACTGCTTTAGAGCCAGGATGCTGAAACAACGGGGATTTCGGTGTGAGGCACTTGGTGTCTTTCCAAGGGCCATGTCTGTGACAAATGAGGAAAGTGGAATTCTCGCCACCACTTCCATGCTGTGCCTTTCCGAAGGGCATTCCTGGGACGACGTAGGAAAACAGGAATCTGCCCGACACTTCCATCCGTATCAATCGCTTCCGTGAAGAAGCGTGCACCTGGCCCATCAGTGGTTCCGATGCCTTAGAGCCAGGATGCTGAAACACCAGGGATTGAGGGGTGAGAAACTTTGTGTCTCTCTCAAGGCATTCCTGGGCCCGATTAGGAAAGGACAATTCTGCCCAGCGCTTCCATGTGGACAAATCCCTTGGAGGAATAAGCATCCAGCTGGCCCACCGATGGTTTAGATGCCGAAGGGCCAGGATGCTGACCAACATGGTTTGAGGTGGGAGACACACTGTGCCTTTCTCAAGGGCTGCCTGTGAACCATTAGGAAAGGAGAATTCCGCCCAACCCTTCCCTGTGTATTCACTGTTTCCATTAGGAACACCAGCCATCCCTGCTCCAGAGGGCCTAAACGATCCAGCCAAGGACCAGGGAGTTTGCCACAGGTGCGAAGGATTTTCGGGCCTACGTCTCCAGAAATGGGCCGAGATCTCACGAGATTTGTATGAGATCTCCCCAGATTTTCCCCAAGATCATCTGATGTCTCGCTGAAGGAGAGGTATCGTTTCTTTTTCTTTTTCTGGGTGGTTTCGCCCTGAACAGAATCAGCCTTCATGTTTTGGGTGCGTGCTCACTTTTGGTGCTTAGGATGGCAAATCGCTTCCTCCTTCTCCTCCTGCTTTCCTCATTCCGTCCCTCGAGTTTCGTGTGCAGAGGTATTCACCAGGCCCGTTCATTCCGAATGCAGTCCTCCCTTATTCCCCAGTCCTCCCGCAGGACGTTGCGATACCAGGGATTTAGGTGGGAGACAGCTTCTTTCTTCCCTCACGTGGCGCCTGGGAGCAATTCTCAAAGCGCAGGTATTAGCAGTTCGGCCCACATCTGGCCTAGGCCTTCCCTAACTGCCTAAGGGGTGCAAAGCCGGCTCTGCTGGCGAGTTCTAGTTCTCCACCCTCCCCCATCTTGTGACTGGGGGATTGGTGACAGACGCATCTGCGGTTGGCCTTAGATATCAGTGGCAGGGCCACAGATCCCACGAGGTCTGGCTGGCAATCCCAGGACGTTTGGCGGCAAAGCAAACGAGGTCTGGCTGGAAATCTCACGAGGTGGGGTTGGAAATCTCACGACGTTCGGCTGGAAATCCCAGGAGGTCGGGCTAGAAAGCTCACGAGGGTGGCCGGGAAACGCGCGACGTATGGCAGGCAAACTCACGAGGTTTGGTGGGAAAACTCATGCGCTTGGGCGGGGAACCTCACGAGGTTTGGCCGGGAAACTCACGGGGTTTGGCCGGGAAACTCACGCGGGTCGGCGGCAATTCTCAAGAGGGTTGTCGGGGAACGTCACAAGGGTTTTCGGGACATCTCCCGCGGTTTGGAGGGACATCTCCCGCGGTTTGGAGGGATAGCACCCCAGGTTTCCTGGCGTATCGGACGAGGCCCAGCGGGATACCTCACGATGTTTGGCGAGATCTCTCCCCAGGTTTGGGGGCTGTCTCGCCAGGGTTGGTGGGAGGCCTTCCCCGGATTGGCCCGAAATCTCACCAGGTTGGCGGGATATCTCGCCATGTTTGGCGGGAAACCTCACCGGGTTGGGCGGGAAATCTCACGGGTTGGGCGGGAGATCTCACCTGATTTGGACCGAGTCTGGTGAGATTTCCATAAGATCTGGCGAGATTTCCCTGAGATCTCGCAAGAGCCGGGCTGTCACCTCAGCAGATTGGTCCCCAAATCACCTGAGGTCCGGGGAAGGCAAGAGGTATAGATTCTTTCAACATTTCCGCGGTGTTGTGTGGCTAGTGCACTGAGCTTTAAGGTGTGGAGAGCCAGGGAAAGCCCCCAAGGGCCTGCCTCCGTTCTCACCGTCCTGCAGTGGGCCCTTTGGCTTCTGGTTTCCCCTCCTGCTCTCCTGTGCCGGTCACCTCGCCGTGAGTGGGAAGGAGCTTTGCCCTGGCCCATTCATCCCGCATCCAAGCTCCTTTCTTACCTGCTTTAGAGCCAGGATGCTGAAACAACAGGGATTGAGGGAGACACCCTGTGTGTCTTCTTGAAGGGCATGCCTGGGACCAATGAGGAAAGTTGACTGCTGCCCAACCCCTCCGTGTGGGTTCCCTACTGACACTGGGAGCACAGCAATCCCTGCTACGTACGGGTTACAAGATCCGCCCAGGGGCCAGCAAGTTTGCCCCACGGGCGAACGGTTTTTGGCCCTGGATCTCCCTAAATGCGCCGTGATCTCCACAGATTTCAATGAGACGTCCCAAGATTTTCCCCAAGATCAGGTGATCTCTGGCTAAAGAAGAGGTGTCTCTTCTTTGTCTTTTTCTGGCTGGTTGTGCGCTCAAGAGAGTCATCCTGAACGTTATCAATGGGTGCCACCTTCTCGTGCCTGGGGTGGCGCATTGCTTTTCCCTCCTGTTCCTGCCTTCCTCACTCCGTCCTTCGGGTTGAGTGTGAAAAACGCTTCAGCAGGCCTGCTCCTTCTGTTTTCAGGGCTCCCTTATTACCCCCACGTCAAAGATGTTGCGATTCCAGGGATTGACGTGGGAGACAAATTGTTGATTCCCTCCTGGTGTGCCTGGGAGTATTTCGACCACTGGAGCTATTGGACGTTGTGCACACTTCTGGAATGTGCCATCCCTAAGCACCGAAGTGGCTCAAAGCAGTCTGGGCTGGGGAGGGCCATTTCCCCACACCACCGCCCCCAGAGCCTGGGTGATTGGTCACCGATGCATCAAGTTTTGGCCACAGAAGACAAGAGCTGAGCCTGACATATCAGAAGATTTGGGTGAGATCTCGCGAGGCCGGGCTCGCTATCTCCGAGGTGTGGATGAGTTCTTCCCGGGTCTGGAGAGAAACCTCATGAGCTGAGGATGACATATCGGGATGTATGGCTAGAGGTCTCCGGACGTGTGGGTGAGATCTCACGTGATTTGGACGGATCAGGTGAAATTTCCGTGAGAACTGGCTCGATATGGGTGAGATCTAAAAGCTTGGCTTGGCGTCACATGAGATTTCCCTGCCAAATCACGGAGGTACGGTGAAGGAAAGAGGTCTATTTTCTTTCATGTCGAGGGCCTTCTGAGGCTACTGCAGAGAGCATTAAGGTATTGAGAGCTGGGAAGAGGCCCCACGGGGGCTGTCTCTACGCTCACCATCCTGCAATGGGGACCGTTGTTCCTTCTTTCCCCCTCCACTCTCCTGCTCCTCACACGTCTGGATGAGTGTGAGTCAGCATCCGCCTGGCCCACGTACCGGCCCTTCTTAACTGCTTTAGAGCCAGGATGCTGAAACAACGGGGATTTCGGTGTGAGGCACTTGGTGTCTTTCCAAGGGCCATGTCTGTGACACATGAGGAAAGTGGAATTCTCGCCACCACTTCCATGCTGTGCCTTTCCGAAGGGCATTCCTGGGACGACGTACGAAAACAGGAATCTGCCCGACACTTCCATCCGTATCAATCGCTTCCGTGAAGAAGCGTGCACCTGGCCCATCAGTGGTTCCGATGCCTTTGAGCCAGGATGCTGAAACACCAGGTATTGATGGGTGAGAAACTTTGTGTCTCTCTCAAGGCATTCCTGGGCCCGATTAGGAAAGGACAATTCTGCCCAGCGCTGCCATGTGGACAAATCCCTTGGAGGAATAAGCATCCAGCTGGCCCACCGATGGTTTAGATGCCGAAGGGCCAGGATGCTGACCAACATGGTTTGAGGTGGGAGACACACTGTGCCTTTCTCAAGGGCTGCCTGTGAACCATTAGGAAAGGAGAATTCCGCCCAACCCTTCCATGTGTATTCACTGTTTCCATTAGGAACACCAGCCATCCCTGCTCCAGAGGGCCTAAACGATCCAGGCAAGGACCAGGGACTTTGCCACAGGTGCGAAGGATTTTCGGGCCTACGTCTCCAGAAATGGGCCGAGATCTCACGAGATTTGTATGAGATCTCCCCAGATTTTCCCCAAGATCATCTGATGTCTCGCTGAAGGAGAGGTATCGTTTCTTTTTCTTTTTCTGGGTGGTTTCGCCCTGAACAGAATCAGCCTTCATGTTTTGGGTGCGTGCTCACTTTTGGTGCTTAGGATGGCAAATCGCTTCCTCCTTCTCCTCCTGCTTTCCTCATTCCGTCCCTCGAGTTTCGTGTGCAGAGGTATTCACCAGGCCCGTTCATTCCGAATGCAGTCCTCCCTTATTCCCCAGTCCTCCTGCAGGACGTTGCGATACCAGGGATTTAGGTGGGAGACAGCTTCTTTCTTCCCTCACGTGGCGCCTGGGAGCAATTCTCAAAGCGCAGGTATTAGCAGTTCGGCCCACATCTGGCCTAGGCCTTCCCTAACTGCCTAAGGGGTGCAAAGCCGGCTCTGCTGGCGAGTTCTAGTTCTCCACCCTCCCCCATCTTGTGACTGGGGGATTGGTGACAGACGCATCTGCGGTTGGCCTTAGATATCAGTGGCAGGGCCACAGATCCCCCGAGGTCTGGCTGGCAATCCCAGGACGTTTGGCGGCAAAGCAAACGAGGTCTGGCTGGAAATCTCACGAGGTGGGGTTGGAAATCTCACGACGTTCGGCTGGAAATCCCAGGAGGTCGGGCTAGAAAGCTCACGAGGGTGGCCGGGAAACGCGTGACGTATGGCAGGCAAACTCACGAGGTTTGGTGGGAAAACTCATGCGCTTGGGCGGGGAAACTCACGAGGTTTGGCTGGGAAACTCACGGGCTTTGGCCGGGAAACTCACGCGGGTCGGCGGCAATTCTCAAGAGGGTTGTCGGGGAACGTCACAAGGGTTTTCGGGACATCTCCCGCGGTTTGGAGGGACATCTCCCGCGGTTTGGAGGGATAGCACCCCAGGTTTCCTGGCGTATCGGACGAGGCCCAGCGGGATACCTCACGATGTTTGGCGAGATCTCTCCCCAGGATTGGGGGCTGTCTCGCCAGGGTTGGTGGGAGGCCTTCCCCGGTTTGGCCCGAAATCTCACCAGGTTGGCGGGATATCTCGCCATGTTTGCCTGGAAATCTCACCAGGTTTGGCGGGAAACCTCACCGGGTTGGGCGGGAAATCTCACGGGTTGGGCGGGAGATCTCACCTGATTTGGACCGAGTCTGGTGAGATTTCCATAAGATCTGGCGAGATTTCCCTGAGATCTCGCAAGAGCCGGGCTGTCACCTCAGCAGATTGATCCCCAAATCACCTGAGGTCCGGGGAAGGCAAGAGGTATAGATTCTTTCAACATTTCCGCGGTGTTGTGTGGCTAGTGCACTGAGCTTTAAGGTGTGGAGAGCCAGGGAAAGCCCCCACGGGCCTGCCTCCGTTCTCACCGTCCTGCAGTGGGCCCTTTGGCTTCTGGTTTCCCCTCCTGCTCTCCTGTGCCGGTCACCTCGCCGTGAGTGTGAAGGAGCTTTGCCCTGGCCCATTCATCCCGCATCCAAGCTCCTTTCTTACCTGCTTTAGAGCCAGGATGCTGAAACAACAGGGATTGAGGGAGACACCCTGTGTGTCTTCTTGAAGGGCATGCCTGGGACCAATGAGGAAAGTTGACTGCTGCCCAACCCCTCCGTGTGGGTTCCCTACTGACACTGGGAGCACAGCAATCCCTGCTACGTACGGGTTACAAGATCCGCCCAGGGGCCAGCAAGTTTGCCCCACGGGCGAACGGTTTTTGGCCCTGGATCTCCCTAAATGCGCCGTGATCTCCACAGATTTCAATGAGACGTCCCAAGATTTTCCCCAAGATCAGGTGATCTCTGGCTAAAGAAGAGGTGTCTCTTCTTTGTCTTTTTTTGGCTGGTTGTGCGCTCAAGAGAGTCATCCTGAACGTTATCAATGGGTGCCACCTTCTCGTGCCTGGGGTGGCGCATTGCTTTTCCCTCCTGTTCCTGCCTTCCTCACTCCGTCCTTCGGGTTGAGTGTGAAAAACGCTTCAGCAGGCCTGCTCCTTCTGTTTTCAGGGCTCCCTTATTACCCCCACGTCAAAGATGTTGCGATTCCAGGGATTGACGTGGGAGACAAATTGTTGATTCCCTCCTGGTGTGCCTGGGAGTATTTCGACCACTGGAGCTATTGGACGTTGTGCACACTTCTGGAATGTGCCATCCCTAAGCACCGAAGTGGCTCAAAGCAGTCTGGGCTGGGGAGGGCCATTTCCCCACACCACCGCCCCCAGAGCCTGGGTGATTGGTCACAGATGCATCAAGTTTTGGCCACAGAAGACAAGAGCTGAGCCTGACATATCAGAAGATTTGGGTGAGATCTCGCGAGGCCGGGCTCGCTATCTCCGAGGTGTGGATGAGTTCTTCCCGGGTCTGGAGAGAAACCTCATGAGCTGAGGATGACATATCGGGATGTATGGCTAGAGGTCTCCGGACGTGTGGGTGAGATCTCACGTGCTTTGGACGGATCTGGTGAAATTTCCGTGAGAACTGGCTCGATATGGGTGAGATCTAAAAGCTTGGCTTGGCGTCACATGAGATTTCCCTGCCAAATCACGGAGGTACGGTGAAGGAAAGAGGTCTATTTTCTTTCATGTCGAGGGCCTTCTGAGGCTACTGCAGGGAGCATTAAGGTATTGAGAGCTGGGAAGAGCCCCCACGGGGGCTGCCTCTATTCTCACCATCCTGCAATGGGGACCGTTGTTCCTTCTTTCCCCCTCCACTCTCCTGCTCCTCACACGTCTGGATGAGTGTGAGACAGCATCCGCCTGGCCCACGTACCGGCCCTTCTTAACTGCTTTAGAGCCAGGATGCTGAAACAACGGGGATTTCGGTGTGAGGCACTTGGTGTCTTTCCAAGGGCCATGTCTGTGACACATGAGGAAAGTGGAATTCTCGCCACCACTTCCATGCTGTGCCTTTCCGAAGGGCATTCCTGGGACGACGTACGAAAACAGGAATCTGCCCGACACTTCCATCCGTATCAATCGCTTCCGTGAAGAAGCGTGCACCTGGCCCATCAGTGGTTCCGATGCCTTTGAGCCAGGATGCTGAAACACCAGGTATTGAGGGGTGAGAAACTTTGTGTCTCTCTCAAGGCATTCCTGGGCCCGATTAGGAAAGGACAATTCTGCCCAGCGCTGCCATGTGGACAAATCCCTTGGAGGAATAAGCATCCAGCTGGCCCACCGATGGTTTAGAGGCCGAAGGGCCAGGATGCTGACCAACATGGTTTGAGGTGGGAGACACACTGTGCCTTTCTCAAGGGCTGCCTGTGAACCATTAGGAAAGGAGAATTCCGCCCAACCCTTCCATGTGTATTCACTGTTTCCATTAGGAACACCAGCCATCCCTGCTCCAGAGGGCCTAAACGATCCAGCCAAGGACCAGGGAGTTTGCCACAGGTGCGAAGGATTTTCGGGCCTACGTCTCCAGAAATGGGCCGAGATCTCACGAGATTTGTATGAGATCTCCCCAGATTTTCCCCAAGATCATCTGATGTCTCGCTGAAGGAGAGGTATCGTTTCTTTTTCTTTTTCTGGGTGGTTTCGCCCTGAACAGAATCAGCCTTCATGTTTTGGGTGCGTGCTCACTTTTGGTGCTTAGGATGGCAAATCGCTTCCTCCTTCTCCTCCTGCTTTCCTCATTCCGTCCCTCGAGTTTCGTGTGCAGAGGTATTCACCAGGCCCGTTCATTCCGAATGCAGTCCTCCCTTATTCCCCAGTCCTCCCGCAGGACGTTGCGATACCAGGGATTTAGGTGGGAGACAGCTTCTTTCTTCCCTCACGTGGCGCCTGGGAGCAATTCTCAAAGCGCAGGTATTAGCAGTTCGGCCCACATCTGGCCTAGGCCTTCCCTAACTGCCTAAGGGGTGCAAAGCCGGCTCTGCTGGCGAGTTCTAGTTCTCCACCCTCCCCCATCTTGTGACTGGGGGATTGGTGACAGACGCATCTGCGGTTGGCCTTAGATATCAGTGGCAGGGCCACAGATCCCACGAGGTCTGGCTGGCAATCCCAGGACGTTTGGCGGCAAAGCAAAAGAGGTCTGGCTGGAAATCTCACGAGGTGGGGTTGGAAATCTCACGACGTTCGGCTGGAAATCCCAGGAGGTCGGGCTAGAAAGCTCACGAGGGTGGCCGGGAAACGCGCGACGTATGGCAGGCAAACTCACGAGGTTTGGTGGGAAAACTCATGCGCTTGGGCGGGGAAACTCACGAGGTTTGGCCGGGAAACTCACGGGCTTTGGCCGGGAAACTCACGCGGGTCGGCGGCAATTCTCAAGAGGGTTGTCGGGGAACGTCACAAGGGTTTTCGGGACATCTCCCGCGGTTTGGAGGGACATCTCCCGCGGTTTGGAGGGATAGCACCCCAGGTTTCCAGGCGTATCGGACGAGGCCCAGCGGGATACCTCACGATGTTTGGCGAGATCTCTCCCCAGGTTTGGGGGCTGTCTCGCCAGGGTTGGTGGGAGGCCTTCCCCGGTTTGGCCCGAAATCTCACCAGGTTGGCGGGATATCTCGCCATGTTTGCCTGGAAATCTCACCAGGTTTGGCGGGAAACCTCACCGGGTTGGGCGGGAAATCTCACGGGTTGGGCGGGAGATCTCACCTGATTTGGACCGAGTTTGGTGAGATTTCCATAAGATCTGGCGAGATTTCCCTGAGATCTCGCAAGAGCCGGGCTGTCAACTCAGCAGATTGATCCCCAAATCACCTGAGGTCTGGGGAAGGCAAGAGGTATAGATTCTTTCAACATTTCCGCGGTGTTGTGTGGCTAGTGCACTGAGCTTTAAGGTGTGGAGAGCCAGGGAAAGCCCCCACGGGCCTGCCTCCGTTCTCACCGTCCTGCAGTGGGCCCTTTGGCTTCTGGTTTCCCCTCCTGCTCTCCTGTGCCGGTCACCTCGCCGTGA